>NC_048912.1:9594632-9774810 GCF_011077185.1 Oxyura jamaicensis
CCCCCCCCCCCCCCCCCGCCCCCCCGCGCCCCCCCCCCCCCCCCGGGGGAAGGAAAAAAAAAAATGAATCCAAGCACTAAGTACTTCTGAAGAGATTACAGTATTCAGTAATCACTGAGGTCAATACACTTGATGGAGATGTCCTTTCTGAGACTCCTGTTCTGAAAGTCCTTTCATAATATGTAGTGTTCTGCTTCCCAGCTTTATTCTTGGCAAGCTAACCCTCCAACTACCACGCCTCTGAATACCAGAAGCCTATCTATGGGATTTTCAGCTTGAAATATTGCCTTTCTTTCAGCGGATAACAAAATCTCACTGACTTCATTGCGCTGAGCTTTCTCTCAATGGCTGTTCAAAGATTTTCTACTGGATGACTTCATCAAGATGAATGCTAATAAGCAATTATTTGAGTCCCGAAGGATTCAGATAAAAAAAAGCTTTAACATAGAAGTGACTTTTCGCATGTGTTCCAGCCCTTTGAGGAAGGTATCAGAACACTCTTCCTGGCAGCAAGCTGAGTGTCCCTGAAATCAGCTCATGGATTGCAAAAAGGGAGACAAATAGAAAGGATCTAGGCTCCTAAAACACAGGCTCTGTATAAAGTTAGAGCATTTGGATCCAGAATTGGTTTCACCATGCTCTAGTGGCATGAAATGAGGAAATGAGGCTCTAGGGGTTCTCACTCCTCAGTCTATAGCTTTGGACCTTTTTCCTAAGAGAGATAAACGTGAGCTCTGTCCTATATATTAATAGGCACTCTTTATCTTAGACAATGAACTTTTAATATAAAAATATATAAAAGTTTCTTGAAAGACTGACTGGCACTTATGTCTGCTCCCTCCAACTGACTGTCCCAGTCTCTAGACAGTCATATTCCAAGTGCAGCTCAATACATCAGTACTTTCCACAGCTGCAATGGGAGTGGTTGAAAAAAAAATCACAACAGTCTTCTGAATTTATTTCCCCAGAATGTCTGTTTTGCACAACACACCCACACGGATGTGGTACAATCAGCACCCCCTCTCGATGAGAAGCTCTGAGATCCAGAGAAGCAGCAGTCAGGTCGGCGCACTGCAGGATCACGGGGCTGTTCCATCAAATGCAGCAAGAGCTGTACTTCGGCGGGGAGAGTGCAGTCATCACAGCCCTGTCGTCCTTTCGTAGGGCAAGTTCAGTAAATCCATAATCAAAAGGATTTTGTTTGTTTTTAATTTCCTTAATCAGCTTACTTCCTGACAGCAAAGTAAGACATCAGATTCTTTTAAATGGCAGAATTCCAAATAACAAAGTTCAATTTAAGCATTAATGACAGCAACTTGGGATATTATCTGGGAATTATCTACTGGCTGAAAAAATGGTTCTGTTTTTAAAATTTCTATTTATAATTACACTGTTTCAGGCCAAGTCCTATAGAGCTTGTTCAGGAAAATTTCTATGAGCTAAAATAAAAAAAAAAAAAAAAAAAAAGTTTGATAAAAATAGTTTGGTATAAATATGTTCATCAGGACTTGAACTTTTTGGACAATAACCTGAGGGGTCATTTTCTTTTTTTAGTGCAGTGCTTATGAGCAAATGACATCAGCACAGCATACACCACCAGTTCTTTATCCTTGTATAAGCAAAGAAGTACCAGATATTTATGTTTCAAAAAACATAACAGCATTTTGAAATTGTGTCCAGAGACTTAAAATCTGCATCTGAAACCTTTTGTCTCAAATGTCTTATTTGTAAAATGAACTTAAAGCAATATTTACCTACTTAGTAGTTTTCTGTTTTTTAATTACTGCTGACTGTTCTTGACTAAAATATTCTCAATGGGTAAAATTCATCCCTGCTGCCTGGGAAAACAGGCAGCAAGTGTAAGGCTTAGGCGCAATCTTTGGTCCCTACAATCATTGCATCATATACCCCCAAAATTGTCAGCTTCTTAGATGTATCACGTCAACTGCGGTAATATGTTGTGATGGGAAATACTCAGGTTCAATGCTAAAAAAAATCCTGTTTGCACAAAGTATCCATGTTCACAAGATTTAGAGCTTTCTTTAAAAAATGCCTCCCTTTCTTTGCTACCCCTGGAATAAAATAAACAGTTCTACTTTTGGTACATTCTACTTGGGTACTGACCAGTAAAAGTGAGGGAAAAAAAAAAAAAAAAAAAAAAAGAGTATTTGCATTTATTTGATAACGAACCTGAAAGGTTGAGCATTTCAGCAGTCTGAACATTTCTTTCCAATCAGGGAAATAAACCTTGGTTCTGTTAATATCCACAGCAAAGCTTCTGGTGAGTGATGCAGGGAAGGATCTCTCCGAGAGCTTTTTGAGTCGGAGGACCCCAGCACTTTGTCAAAGCAGCCTGCAGTTTGAATTTGTTAATACATTCTTCTTTAAGGCAAGCAGCTTGAAATTTATTTGTGGTTCTTCTGAGTCATCATTAGCAACAACTTCTTAAGCACAGGAGTGAGTATTTTCTAAGAACACTTTCAGGCTTTGGTTGTTCTACAGTGAGTGCCCAACAGGTTCCCTTTTTAGACCCCATGTTTTTATTCTTTGTCTAACACACTCTTTTTCTTCTCATACAATTGGTGTTTGTATTTGAAAGGCATTAATTCAAACTAAAAGACCAGCATACATAGGTGATTTTAAAGCTTTTATGCAAAGAACACCTTACAAGTGACCATAATTTTTATTTTTGCTGTGCCATTCATTTATACAAAATATGCTGGGCCACTCTGCCTGGTGCTTGGCCTTCCAGCAGTTCAAATAAGAAAGAAAGAGGAAAGCTGGAAAACAAAGTTCAGCCACTGTCCTAGGATATATTTGTCCAGTTGTGGAAGTTAACTTTTTTTTTCCACTGAATCTAGTGCTGGATAATCTCAGGTCTTTATACCTGTTTTTAGATGGAGGAAACTCTAGGAAATGTCTGTGTCTTGGGCAGAAATGTCTGTATTTCAAACTAAATTCTTGGAAAGCCCTTGTGAGGGCTGGTACACATGTAACACAGGTCCCTTTGGGAGCTCAAGTCAAATCAGTGACCTGTGTCTATATGAGCTCCATTTCTCACAGTGTTCCTAAGGGCAGATTTGAATACACTGATACAGTGAGCAGGTGGAAAAAGTCAGAGTTTTCTACGTACATGGTCAGATCCCAGTGAACAGCTCTTCCCTCTGCCAGGTTTTTGCTGTGGACACAATGTCTAATACGAAATACAGAAAGTATCTTTCCTGTTCTCCCTGAAGTACTGTACATACTGTGTATCTCAAGGAAATAATCAAAAGAGGTCTCTATTTCTGTAGCAAGCAGTTCTTACACAGCTGGGCTGTCACGACCCAAAAATCAGTACAGCATCTGACCCACAGCCTTGCTTCACACTACTGAATATTGAGACAAATTTTACTAAGCAGAACTACGTCATCATTAAGCTTTTGTATTTCATAATATGCCAAAAGTAAGCTTAGCACATTTTGTAGGGCAACAGTTTACCCAGAGTTAAAAATACGATAGAACTTGTAGGAGTGCTTTGTATTAGTTTCCACAAATAGGAGGCTCACCTGAAACTTTGACTTTTATGACTGCAGGTTTGCAGGATAAAACTGTCAGCTGCTAAAGAAGGATTCCACAGAAATTATCCACAGGGAGATTTAGATCTTGTTGAGGTGTAGCAGCCATTATTTTTTACAAATAAATACCATTAAAACCATTAAAACTCAGTAATACAGTTGGCTCTAAGGGACCTGAGAAGTCCAGACTTAGGCAAAATAAAATTTGGGGAAAAAATAAAAAATAAAAAAAATAACAAGGGAATGAGGTCTATTTATTTTTACATATAAATCAGGAGGTCTCTGAAACTCACAGGAATGGAAGAAATAGCTTGTATGAGAAAATTGAAACATGTCTCCTTTGTAAGCTCCCACTCCATATGAAAGCTTCATGCTCTCTGAAGGGGCTAGAATCTCTTGCCAAGGAGGTACTTGGTCATTAATTTTTTAAATTAATGCTCCAGGATATTCACACAAAGACACAGATATCGACTACTGTGTAGAATATATTTTTAATTGGAAGAAGCCATACCAGCTGAGCTATAAAACAAGTACAAGCTGTTAGATATAGTAAGAGAGAAAAAAGACTAGGGGGAAAAAAAAGTGAGTCATGAAAAGTAAAAAAGAGAGAGAGAAAAAAAACTATTTAGTTAAAAGAGACTTCCCAGGACTTCTGAGCTAAGGTAATGGTAGAAAAACATGAAACTTATCATGACCATCACGAATGCTGTTCAGGGATGCAGGGATCTTGATACCATGGAAATGACACTTGTATTCAGAATTATCTTACATGATTCACATATAAATGAAGATAGCTCAGATTTTTGCACAGTTATAACACATCAAAAACTGCAAATGTTGTTTACAGTGTACATATATGCACTGGATAGTGCATTGTGAGACAGAGATGCAAGAAATTAAAGAAGAATTTAATTTTCCTCTTCCAGTCAAAAAGGACGGATCTAAGCTGCAGCTCCCCCTAGATATAGATAGATATATAGATAAATATAGATATAGGTCCTGATACATAGAGATGCTACTGACTTCATTGTCAGCCAGGTGTTACAGTTCTGATGCTGACTTTAGACCAATATAACCATTTTAGAAAACAAACATTTTCTCTAAAATTAAATCCCTTTATTTGCTTCTGTAAATAATGTAAAATGAGTATCAGAATTACTATTTTTGCTATTTATTTTTTATTGCATTCTTTTAGCATCTGCAAAACATGACTGCATGTTCTGAACTAGAAGCATAGAGCTGAAAAAACTGCTGAGAAGCCAAAATGATGCATTTTTTAATGCAGAATTGCCAGAGTTTATGGACACCAGTGACATCAGTGGTACAGGGGTGAGGGGGCTGCACTGATCTGCTGGCACTTCTGCGCCTCTGCAGTGCAGTTCAGGCACCTGCTCCCTCACACAAAATGTTTTCTATATAACGATAAGTAGGTACCTGAAAAATGATGTTTAGTGTATGAAATACAGTCTGTTGAGCTCCCTCCTCAAAAACTTTTTTAGAAATCCCAAGATGAAGGGTGGATTGAACCCAGAGAACTTAAGCAGTGAGGCCCATTGGCACTCACAGGTGGTGCCAGGTTTGCCTCCTCCAAGACCCAGCTGGAGCAGTTGCATCTTTGCCCATCAGCACACTCACTAAACACCTGATACCTCCTGCTGACACCTGCATAGCACACCTCTTGGCCAGAACACCTTTAAGAGCTGGATTATAGGGATTTGAATCCTTCAGTGCAGAATTCACTTCCTCAGTGATTACTCAAAGGAGAGGCTGGAACTAGGATTTTAAAAGTGTACTTGTGATCCCTGCTCAATTCTTTGAAACAGAATATGTGTGCAGCTGCCCTCAGGAGTAAATTTGGCCTCCGAATGGGAGCACCCAGTGCCTAGCAAAGGGCAAGGGTTCAGCTGCATCCCTTTCCCTGCACAGATTTGAAATAGATGGCTGATTTGAAATAGAGCAATTGCCTTTGCATTGATACCCACAGTAGCCACAGGAATGCTCTTCTGAGTTTTTGTGTAGAGGTGTGCCACTAGTCATGGCACGTCAGAAGCTGTTAACCTCCCCGCACCTGCAGCCTGTGATGTCCTTTAAAATATTGAGACCAAGACAAGAAAAAAACCTGAGGTTTCTTTATCTCCGCTTTCCAGGCAGTGTCAAAGTATGTCTACATTTCTGGTAGTTGTCTCTTACTGTCTGGCATGACCAGCACTAAAAATCTAAGCATGGTAGCACCTAACTAGAGGGTGCCCAGGTTCTGTACTGGAGGTGTCTCTGAACACCTAGGCACTCAGCAGTGGCCACATGTGGAACAGAAAATGAAATTCTGGATGTAGAGAAATTTTATATGGCAGTGGAGAGAAGGTTCTGATAATGTAATTTTTAGATTTAAGTGCATCTCAACTTTTCAGAGGGGTTAGCCCTAATTCCTTTTAGTATTGAACCCAGGGACAGTGTTCAGCATTTCCTTCTACTCTGCTTTCTATTAAAGCCCCAGAATTGTGAGACCCGGGCAGTCAGATCTAAAATAAGTCAAGGAGTACGCTTTTTTATCAAACAACGCTGTTTGTAAAAGCAGTACAGAAAATGCTAAATTTTATCAATGACCTTGTAGAACTGTGTTCTGCTTTCAGTGTTTAACACATCCATTTCTGTCTTTGCTTTTATAATCTTCCTTTTCTTCTCATATTTTTAAGCTCAAAGTAATTATTCTAATTAAAAATATGGAAAAGCCAACAAATGCAAAAGTATTTTCGCTTTTGAAAACCATTGGTAATTGCTTCCAGTATCCATTACTTAGATGCCTCATGACATGTTTTTATTTCACTGCTCTGATATTGTTCTCTTCCTACCAATGCAAATTTCACATATTGATTGGCTTCTACAGTATTTTACCCGAATTCATTACATTAGCCAAAAAAAGCACTGCTTTATTGTACTACTGGGGAGAAAAAAGCACCCAACCAGACATTTTCACCATTAAATACTAAAGCTGCAATACTTTAACAGCTGAAGACAAACAAGAATTTTTGCTAAATGTTATCCACAGAGGAGACTAGCTCCCCATTTTATTGTAAAACTTGTGAAGTAGTATTTAGAAAACTACAGCAAAAATAATTACAAATTAGGTTACCATATATAAATTTATTCACTGAAAGTAATAATTAAATGTCAGAAGACTGGGTATCAAAGAAAAGATGAAAAAAATATAAAATGTCAAGAACGTCTCCTTTCCAAGTGTACAGGCATCTCAAGGTACAAAAGCACATACATAAGAAAAAATGAAGGAGAGTCTCATAAGTAATCTGTGATCCTACAGGTTAAATACCACTTACAAAACTACACATTAGAATTTGAATACCTCTCAAAATCAAAATATACTGATGTGCAGATTATTTGGTATTTGCTCCCTATTAGAAGGGCAGCTTTCAAAACAATTAACTTAAACATTTCCTGGACTTCTCTTTCTCTCCCCTCTTTCTAAGAATAAGGTTGCCCTTACTGCATGACTTCAGCACAGGCCTTCCTAAATTCACTAATGAATGAAGATATCCATCCAAATAGCTCCTGAGAGTCTAGGTCTTGTGGTTCCCCAAATTTTACCTGTAAATTTGAAAGAGAAACATATTTAGCATTAATATTATCCAAATAAGCTTATCCATGTCCAAGACCATGAAGAAATGAAAACAGCAAGAGAAAGGTTAAATATCTACATTATTATTATTTAGTAGAGAACTTAGACCTGTCTAAAAAATCCATTAAACTGAGATCCAAAACATCTCAAGCAAAAGTGGTCCCAGGAGTTGTCATTAAACTACCTCAGTAGCTTATTCCTGGCTTTCTGTACAACCCAGCTTCTCTGGCTGGACTACAGATCCCCAGCTGAAGAGAAGAAAATCAGTAAATCATGCAGCTTCGTGACTTTGCAGTTTGTTGGTTGAATCCATTCATAAATGAAAGAGCACATTAGGGAAATATTTTATATTCCAGAGTGGACATAGTAACAGAATATTCAAGCCAAAATGTTTTCATTTTCTGACATTTCATATTGCAAATAAACAAAAATGTTCACTTTGATGTGGTTATTTTTGAAAGAAAAAGTAATTTATCAAATAGACGTTTTTCCTTGCTCTCTTCTTCTTTTCCCCTGAAAAAGTTGAATGGATAGAATTTTTTTCAAAAACAACCTGAACAATATTGGCATCACATTTGCTCTACTGTAAAACAAGAGGTAAAAGGCAGTCATTCTACAAAGTTTAGTGCTAGGAGAGGGATTTCTGTATTAACTAAAATCACTTCCACATATGTTCTCCAGTTCCAGGACAAAAAAGGATTTTTAGTATTCAGTCTCTTGCTGAGGTTTATTTCAAGAGGCTTGCCATCATTTTCAATGATTCGTCCTTAATGATATCCATGAGTTAAAGAACATAAGGGCACCTAAAATGGCTTTCTAATTGAGCAGAAGAAATCTAGAGAATATGCTCCAAAGGCTTCAACAAAAGGTTTAAAAAGGCATCTTGTGTTGCTGCAAGTCCTTATCTTGCCTGTAATTGAGAGCTACTGTGTAATTGGGAGATACAACTCTCCCAAGGCTGAACAGCAATGTAGTTGTATTTCAGTATCTCAAATTGCAACTGAAATGGAAAGGTTTGGACAGGTATCTGTCATTATCTAGACACATTCACCCGGACATCATCTAAGATGCTCTTAGAACCAAACCCTCTGCCTGGAACTCATAAATACAGTAAAAGAAACCACTCACATATAATCCAGTCACAAAAACTTTAACATTAACCAGTGATACCTGATTACTACTTTTGCCTGTTGTGCTCCTAATTGCACCTCCTGGGTGCTCCAAGCCCTTGATCTCTGGCACTCCTCGCCACTCACCTGTAGCGTACCATCAGTTAAACAGTAATGAGAGAGACATTTCCTGGAGCTAATGACCATCTGTGAGAAGCTGATAGCCCACAGCTATACCACAGGCAGTTATCTACAATTTATTGTTAATTCCATAGAAGTGTCCCATGCCAAGGTCATTATTGATTTTTATAAGCAGAATATAAAATCATAAAGGTAGGCCTGTGGATTTTTGTTTTATGAGCAATGTGACTTCTGTGGCCACCTACAACATGCTTCTACATCAGATATCCCCCCAGGTAAGCTGGACTATTCCTTCCTAGTGCTGTTCAGATGATAGCCTGGTCTTTGATCACCCATCCTATTTTATATTTGCTTTACATTTTTGCTGCTTTATAAATATACAAAAAGATCTGCCTAGCAATAACAGTATTCAGAATAAGAAAAAAAAAAATCTAAGTGAGAGAAATATATCAAAAGCCTAACTTTAGAGAATAAAGAAAACAGGAGGCAAAAAGCAACTGGGTTAATACTTGAGGAAACTTCCAGCCATGTAAAAAATGAAATCCTGTTCAGATGCAAATAAGAGTCTCAGATGAGGGTTTCCATTCCAAGCAAGGAAAACAGCATCTCACAGATGATGCTGTGATACAGATTTACATGTTTAATGCCTCCTAGCTGAGTATGTCTGTGCAGGGACAGTATGACAGGAGCATGGATATGTGGGAGGACACATCCAGCACTCACTGGACACGTCACAGCTTTGCAAGCAGGACCAGCCACACCATGCCAGCTCCTTCTGGGAACTGACTTCCAGGTAAAATGGTCGAAGTCTTCTGTATCCCAGGCAAGCAGTGTCCCTAGATGGTTTTACAGCATGAGTCTCCCTACTTTTTGATGAATGTTTTTCAACCATTTTCATTCATCTACCTCAACTGCTAATTCTCTCATTTAGACTGTTTTTCCACCTATTGGGCACTGAGTTATTTTCTCATGTGCTACCATACTACTATGGCTTGTTATACTACGCTGTGTCATTTTTCCCATTTGTTAAAGGTTGAAAGACACAAACAAACAAATAAAAAACTTGTAGTAAAACATTACTAATTAAATTTTCTTGGTCAAACATGTCTCTTATCTTCAAGGTCTCTTCAAATAGGTCCCCAGTCCTGGTGGCATTGTCTGGTTATATAAAATATATATATATATATATATATATATATATATATAAAAAATCTGGCCTATAATGAAACCTCTCTATATCCTAACCCCCCTCCCATCCCTTCACCCCCACCACACACACACACCTCACACACCAAAATAAATAAACAAATAAATGAAAGTCTTAAAGTTCTGTCCAAATGCCAGGAAGTTTTTCTAGTTTCAGAGATTAGCTCTGCATTTCAGCAAAGCCATCCCTTTCTTTAAAACCTCCCAGTGAGACTATTCTGCTGGAGAATACTGTTACCATAGCAGAGGCCTCCTGAATTTCTCTGAGAACATTGTACTAAATGAGGAATCTTCACACTATGTTGTTAAAAATTGCAGCATGGAGTTTATATCATTCCTTCTGCTGTGACCCTCCAGCCCCAAAAAACATTTCCTATTGTTTTGGACCTAGATGAGTTTCTTCTTTTCAGAGGAAAAATTGACTGAGAAAATTAGGTGCTTCTCCAGTGCAAGTGTGGGAGAATGTAATAGGAACAAGCAAGAACAGATAGTTTATCAGAAATCTTGTGCCCAAGGAGCTCCCTTTCTGCTCTGCTCATTTTAGATCTGTGCTACTACCAACATCTCCATCTCTCTCTCCCTCAAATAACAGTAACTAAATCAATGCCATGGACTATAGACTTGTCACTAGAAAAAAGCCCTCAGCCTGTGTAACAGAAGCTCTGCAGTTGTCTACCAGCAGAAGACACAACTTTTGCTAGGCACCAGAAAACATGTTTTCTGTAATATCTTGAAAACATTCAACCATTAAACTGGTTGGATTTATAAAATTGCTGAACATCCACTTTTCTTTTTGATATTTGGGCCATAAACCCTCTTCAATGTGGGCTATAAGTCCTGAAGGAATGTAAAAGCCATATTTTCATTCAAAACATTCTGCCACTGTTAGGATTTTTTTTTTCCAATTCCTGTGGACAGTATAACTATAAAGCACACAGAAGCATGGGAACTTCTTGAATCTTTCTTTTTTTCCTTAAGAAACGTAGATCTATTTTCATTGCACTTTAATACAATACATACCAGTACGTTGCTATAAAGCTTCTTCATTTCATCACATCTTTTTGACAGCTGGGATAGATCCCCTTCATATTTCTGAATTAAATCCTGTAATAAAATAAAACGTCTTAATTTGATATAGGAGCATAGTATTACAGCAGATATTAAACAGCAGTGAAAACAAGAGAATTCAAGTCAAAATTTTCATGTCACAAAAATTTCACATTTCACAAAAGATAAGTATACATCAAGCACACACTTTTTTTTTTTTAAGTATTAAGGCATCAAAGAAAAAACATTAGAGAATTTATTAAAATATCATCTAATGTTACTACCCAAATCTATTAAAATTGACAGAACTGGATAAGCATCATAAGGTCCTAACTTCCACTCACATTTGGCACAGTCTCTGCATGCAAAGCAAATATTTCCACTTGCTAGTTCCTAAGGAGTCAAAAGCAAAACCTTATTTTTTTAAAACAAAAATTCTTGATCGTGGTCCTTTGCAGCATATGGATTTAAGACAACTTAGTATTTATTCAGGAAGTATACTGGCCTCCCTACAGGTGCTCAGCCACTTCTCATAGTGTCCTCCAACCCATCCTGTTGTGCCATTAACATGAGCAGAATCATCTTACATCAACCTATAATCACAATTTATTCAAGCTCTTTGATGATGTTTCTCTGTGCTATTTTCCTTGCTGTCTAGGGGCAGAGGAAGTTGTTACAAACTTAAAAAAAAATAAAAAATTAAAAAAAAAATGCTGTAATTCCAAAGTGTTTAATGTAGGTGACCGTGGAACTATCTGCTCTTCATCCACTCCAGCCAGTTTGCCTGTGAAGCAAGAGATGTAGAACCTCTGAAAAGACCTTCCCATGCTGCTATTTGTAGTATGAAACATTATTAGAGGAAAATAAAAGGTTTTCCTCAGATGCTCCTGACCCCCTTGTCAGGGTGGGATTCAGCAAAAACTACTTTATCTCCGGTCCACAATAAGGTTATGATAATGTTACCTTTAGTTCCTTGCAGAACTGTAACTCCTGGGGTGTTGCCTTGATTGTCTTGGGTTTAATAAGCCGCCTGCACTGAATAACGTTTTCCAATTCTTTTTTTAAAACTAACAAAATAAAGAAAATGAGCAATTTCACTAGCGTGAAGTTGTGTTCAAAGGAATGCAAATATCTAATTTAGAACACATGAAAAAAAATAGCAAATTATGGGTCTATAATATGTTCACCTAGGAATATTAACTTTCTGTTTTCAAAGAGAAATCCTAAAAGACATGGGTCTTATGGGGAAGAAATAGCCTATGATCACACCACAAGCAACTGCAGAATAATGAAGAGGTCAATAGTAGGGTTATGCTGCAGCTGTAAATCTGACATTTCCTGGCTTTTGAGCACTGGAATTAGCAATGAAAATAACATTCTTCCAAACTACTTCTTTGCACAGAAGATTCAGGGTTCCGTTAAAGATTAAAAAATAAAACTTCCCCTATTTGTAACAGTAAGAAATCTTGTCAGTAGGCACTATGCCCTACAACAGACAGCTATCGTGAGGGCTCTGTCTGTATGAAGTGTGGGGAAAAGAACTGACCCACACTGCAGTCCAGTTTCTTTCTCCTCTTGTGCTCAGTTGAGCACATGAGCCCCGGGATGTGCCTTGAACTACATGGTGGGAAAGGCTGGTTCAGTGGCTTTTGGCCCATCTCTTTCCCTCTCTGCCCTGGAGAACAGTACTTAAAAAAGTAATCTACATCAAGAATCCAGGAGGGAAGAGGCCAGTCAGTCTCCTCCAGGTCTCATAATTCATCTCCTTTGATAGCTCCCAACAGTTTTTGATGCCAAGGCTGTCCCACCACTTTAAGTATGACTTCACATATCTGGCTTTAAAATATTTAATTGTTTGGAATTGCTACCAACATTGTGCCTGATGAATACAATTGATTGAAGGTAAATGATTTATATATATATATATATATATATATAATATAAAATATATATGTATAAAAGTATTAAAGTATATTTACTTATATAGTTATACATATACTTTATATATATATAAGTATAAAAGTGTATTTACTAATACATAAAGCATATATATAAGTATAAAAGTATATTTACTTATATAGTTATACATATAAAAAGTATATATATGTATAAATATAAAAGTATATTTGCTTAAATCCATCTCCTAAAACAATTGATTGGAAATTCTTGGAACAAAGTAAAAACTCTTTGGCGGTGTCAAGCTACATGCCTGGCTGACTCCCAGAGCCCAGCAAAATAGGAGCAAGGGCTTTTCAAACCAAAAGCTGAGAACAAGTGGCATTCACATATGCTATGAGAGGTTGAAATAGGATATATTAGTCTGTAGTGACATAGTCAACATCCATGCCACATTTTCAAAAGACAATTTTTTATAAATTTTCAACACAACACAAGTTTTTATCCATTTACATACCTTCTCTATCAGCTCTCAAAAGTTCCATCTAAAATCCATTGACTGGTCACCTTACAGTAGTGTTCAAAGGTAAGTTGTGAATATCTTCCAAAGTCTGTCTTACATTTCAGTGACTTTATTCTGTTCTCTCCTGTTGACTTCACTAATGTTGGATTCCTTTCTAGAGATGGACACCAGTTTGGTTCAAAGAAATTCTTGAACTTCACTACTGAACTGTGCGAAGTTTTCTCCTGCTGCATTGCCTGCTCCCAGAGACTCTGTTACGGCTGTAACTTTGACAGAGCTCTTGTATCACTTAACATCTGTACTTTAAGATAAACTCTATTTCCCATGGGCGGTATATTTTTTTTATATATATTCCAAAAGCACCTGGACACACTTTAATATTTTTTTAAAAAAATTCTTCACAGTAACATGGCAGGTTAAATATCACCATAGCAACACTTTACCTCAATATTTTGAAACCTTTACACCTCTTTACAAACTACAGAAGTGCAATGAAAACCTGTTCCAAATGACTGCACAAAGTATGAAAATCTTTCTCTGAATTCAGAAACCACATTTACATACCATCAACTTCTGCACTTAGGCCCTTCATGGAAGCTGGAAAAGAAGAGAGATGGAAAAACATGCTAATAATATCATTCATACTTTGAGATGGGGGTTTCCAGAAAAGTTGAGGGATTTCATTATTTATCTGTTTATTATCTTTTTTCTTTTTTTTTTTTGTCCCTTCTCTTACCATCAGGAACAGCTTCAAATTCTGTCAGCTCCTGAGAAAATTTAGCCAAATCAGGCTCATGTAAGAAGATCTGTTCTACAAGGGCGTGAAGCAAGGTGAACGTCCTCTCCTTACCCCGCAACAGAGATAACTGCAAGTAGAATAGAGCAATAATTGACAGACTGAGTTATGCTAAAAAAAAAAAAAAAAGCATGGATTTTGATAGCTCCTAGTTAAATTTGACAACAATAGAAAGCACAATGAAATTAAACTTCTTTTCAATCTGCCATCTCTCAAAAATTCTCAATTAAGATCAGCTTTACACTTTCATATCCATTGACCTTCCTTGGTTTTTTTGTCTCTTCTTATTCACAGAGGTCTTTTTTGACTTAAGGTACTCTAATTGATTGCATCTGATTTTGGACCTCCAAACAGAGTCATTATTCCTTTCCATTTAAAAGCCGTGTGCTGTGTTCATGAAGACAGTAAAGTACCTTAATTGAATCTAGGAAGATGCTCTGTGGCAGAAAATGATTTTGTTGGCATTTTTCATTATGATAGATGTGGTATTACAAGCGCTATAAACAATAAAAAAATAATAAGAAAAGTTGTATCTCAGAATTGCCACTAGAGTTATAAATCACTCACTCATATATTAAAGTCTCCAGATGGAAAACATATCTTACAAAAAAAAAAAAAAAAAAAGGAAAACTATTTTCTTCTATTTACAGATCAACCCTAATGTTACAATTGCATAAAAGTTACAAGGCAGTTTAGGAAATTTGTATCTATTTCTTAGTTTTTAAGGTAAAAAGCGATGCTCTGCCTCTGTCAGGTAGAGGTAAGGGGGTGGGGACTGTATTCAGTGGCAGAATTTTCTGGTGGCAAATTGTGGTGAAAAGGATAAAGCTATTACCTTAAAATCCATGGAAAGCTGAGCCTAGTGTAATGCAAGTGGTAGGTGAGTGAAGAGACTGTTAAAGAACTAACGGGTTTTTTTTTGTTTGTTTTGGTTTTGTTTTGTTTTATAGAGCTTATCTCTATCAGGAAAGGCAAAGGATCACAACAGCCACCCTCTTCCCCTATCCATTCAGTGAAGAGCACTGATGGGGGGTACGAGGAGGTATTAAAACCACTAAACCATTGTGGGTAAAGTTCCCTCCCTTTGTATTTGTTCATTTATTTATACTTTACTTTTGAAACTTGACCTTCACATTACACGGTACCACTTGTTGCAAAAGGCTCTTGCTTTAGAGTAAAATGAAGCAACATGAAGGAATTACTCCAGTGCCATAAAAGTGCTGCCCTGCAGAAGAAATGCTGAAGCTACAGCCTGTGACCACAGTGAATTGAAACAGGTCCATATGACAGTACTCTGCACAATGCAGAAAAACACACTTTATCTAAACTTGCATCTGAGGCCAGGGCCTCAGACGTCTCTTCCTGCCAGGGGATCTTAATATCACGGACATCAGCATTTTGATGTTCTACCTCATTAGAAACAAAGCACATTCAACACCACAGTGCCCCCATCTAGACAGTGCTGCTGTCTAGTATGGGGAAATGCATCTTGTTATACTACACATTAAAGAATACATTATTAAACCAGATTTTGCTTCTAGTGTTACCAAGAGCAGATGTTAAAATGTTAGCTACTCATTAAAAATGATTGCCTTTCTCCACACTCAGGGCAAAATTGAGTTAATGTTAATGGCCAGCATATATTATAATATGATGACTTTAATGAAAATAAAAATATTTACTCACTTTAGTCAAAGATGACAATCGAAATCCTTTAGCCTTCTCTTTTCCAGCCTTTTCATTTAAATGGTTTCCAATGGCTAAAATGTACTCCAAGATGGCAACAAATTTCTGGCTGGATTGCAGCTGCTTACTTGCTTGGATTTTCTGGTTTATTAGCTGAAACAAATCTTCTTTAAGTTCAGATTAAATGTGCAAGTAAAACAATGGTGCTATACCTGCTCTTTGCCAAGCCTCACTCTCCCCACCTGAATTCACACTTTAGCTGATATCTTCCCACTGAACTTTCTTTGGGGAACAAGCCAGGGGGCTTCAGGAAGGAGCAGTTAAATTCTCCCAAGATAAAGCTGGTGTTGACACAGTTACCCTGCCTTAGATGGAGGTCAGATCCTCTGTGGCTGCCAAACTAGCCCTGCTACAAGAAATTCAACCTCATCTCTTAAAAGGCTTCTAAAGGAAAAGCCTTTTGCTGTTTGAATGCACCAGATTGCACCAAATGTCAGGCATCGGGGGAAGCAGATAGCCCAAAGCGCAGTACAAGATTCTCCATCCTTCACCTCTCTCCCTTCTGCTTAGACCAGCTGAAGACTTATCAAAATTCTCGGTACAGTTTCCCCTGAAGGAAGAATAATAATTTCCTGTAATCAAACTCAGTATCAATTTCTGTTTTCCCAGGGAAGACACCTACCTTCTAGAGTAATAGACACAAGAGGTAAATTCATTTTGAAATTAGGAAACATATATTTTTATAGCACCACACCTCCCTTCAACTGTCACACAAATTTAAAAGTAGAGAAATGATGAAACGTGAGGGAGCATTGAAAGCCTTTGTCAAAACTTTCAGAGCATAGCACAGGACCAGACGGTGCTGAAAGACAATACAAGATTGTGCCATAGAATTTTAGTTGCATTCTATGCATTATAAATGCGTTAGTATGTATAAGTAAGAAAAGAGGCAACTAATCAGTTGTTCATTGAACAATAAATATCCTTCAAAGCAACCAGTATATAATAGCTTCCAAATATTCTAATATTTGGGTTCAGTGGAGGAAACAAAGGCGTAGCATGGTACCAGACAGGGTCAGGAATCTGGTCATCTCCCCAGTGTCCTCCATCTGTTCCTATTCTGAGTTTTATTCACTGTTACTATGGTTTTAACCACGGACAAATAAAAGAGAACAACTCTGACTTGCAGAACTTTAAAATTTTGTTTTCATTCCCATGTAGAGTGAGAGCAAAACCTTTTAAACCTTTTCACTGAATCCAAGCATACACAAACCCTGACTTGCAGAAGGAAGGTCCAGTCCATGAGACTTGAACACTTTATTTGCATACCCTCACCCCACCCCATCCTCTAGGTCATCCTGAAAAAATCAGAGAGGGACTTGAAGCCTGGTTTGCAACACTGCACTTTAACGAGTGAGTAATCCTCAAGATAGACATCCTCCTTCAATCTTCTGAAAATAGGAAATATCTATGAGATGCTGGTGCAATAAACTCTCTCAAGTATCTATGTCATTAGACCAATTCTTTCAGCTGTTGTGGCAAGAATCTCCCCACACAAGGAATTGAATTTAAATGGTGAAATTTGCCTCTGTCTTATCACTGGCCAAAGAAAGAAGAAAGTTTAAGAACCCCAAATAAAAATTTGAATATCTTTTACCAACCCATTAGTAGAATAAAGTTGATATTAAATGTACATGCATGTATATACATGCATATCACAGACCTCATATGTTTCCATCTATTTTTTGTTTTACTGTGTTTTGTTTTGAACCAGTACTATGGAATAGTCTATCATTAACAAAACACAATAAAAGGAGAACAATTATGCTAGCTAATATTAAATAAATAAATAAATAAATACAGAATTTCCCATAGTACCCAGGGAAAGGGGTCATATTGGCTGATCCATGCTCTGTTACGTATTACTTACATTCTTCTTTCTGCAAATGTCTGTAGCACCCAAGTTTCAGATTCCCAAAAACATTCCAAGTGTACCATCAGATAGAGGCATTGTATTTCAAATGTAGCATGTTTCTGACAGTGTTTCTTTATTTGTATCATTTTTGATCAGTGAAATGAAATGATACTTTATACAAACGGCTTCTTGGATTACTACACTATGTATTACCTACACTATGGACTGTGAAATATTTTGCTAAAGTGAAAAAAAAATCACAACTACACAGCTTTGAAATCTGGAAAAGGCCACTCGGGCCCCTACTGTCTAATTGGTAGATTTTGATTACAAACAAATGATAAAGCAGTCATTATCAAAAGCCGTCACTTTAAAGCAGTCACTCACAGGCTCCAAGTCTCTCATGCTCATAGGTAGTTCACGTATGGTAAGCAGGAGATCCAGCCTCTGGCCCAAGTGGGGGATTTTACACATCTGCATGAATTAAACAGAACAGGAATCAAAACCCATTGAGCAATTCGTCTGCATCATAATTTTCTTAATTTCTGTGCCCACTTATTAATTTTATTCTAGGCCTTAAGACTATAGATATACTCTGACAAATAAAATCAACCTGTCTGTATATGCCTGATTTGAATATGCATATCCAAGAATATGCTGTATGCTGGTAGGGCCAGACACTATTAAAGTCAATGATGCTCATTTCTCGTGAACAAGAACAGTTAAACGTATACAGTTTTACATTTAGAGATTTGAGAAATCTAGCTCAGAATAAATTAGCTCCTATTGCGGGGGAAGAAGAGGACAGTAATTGGAGATGCAAAAAATGGATCCATAAAGTTCTCTTCATAATTTTTACTGTCTCAACTCTTTATCAGATAAATCCTCTTACAATGATTCTGACTAAGGCTGTAAACTTAAGTTCCAACTAACAGCTTCTTGTAGTGGTTTTATGTAGAAGAAGGTGTCCTAGAAATAATGTGTGGTGTGTTTTAATGCTGTGATTTCTTACCTCTAACATAAACTGATCAACCACATGCAGCTTTGAAGGAGACCCCTTAAATGAGTGGTATCTTTCCGCATCTTTTGGTGTTAGCATGTATCTGTTAAACAACAAATGTATGTCAGATGTCCTTTTCCTTGAATATTGTCATAATGTAAAACAGTTGTTCCATTCCATTCATCAGAATTCCTTATGGTTTATTGTTTTATATTTTGCATATTTACTCTAACCAATAGTACTTTGTAGACATTTGAGTTAATGTACAACAGAAAAAAAAGAATGATCTGCAGATAGATCTGCATATTTGAAAATATTTAGACGTACAAAGCTTGAAAATAACAGTCAGTAGTAGTTCATCTGCAGACCTACAGATAATTTACAATGCCATGGGTTTTGAAAAAGGTAAAACTGTACCATAAGGGAATGAATGCTATTCTTTCTAAAGTATTCATTAATTCTGCGCCTGACATATACATGATTTGGTTTCATTTATCAGATGAACATATCTGGCAACCTTTCAAAAACAGCTAAAAACAACATAGAGTTTTTAAGCAGTTATGGACATGCTCATTCAGCTCATCTCCAGCAGTAACTTCTTCAAAAATTAGCACAAAAACAGAGCAGGCTCAATTATGGTGTGATTAGTTACTGGGCTCCACAGTCTGACCGACCCCTACATATCTAAAAATTTTTAATTGCCCATGGAACAAAAGTGGGTAATGGTGTTTCTGGCTCTCTAAGCACTGCATCACATCCGAGATCTGTTTCTCAGTTTTGTTGTGATAGCACATAACACAGACCTCAAACTTTCTTCCTTCTGAGTATGGTAACAGAATATTTTCCCATAACACTCCAGAGCCACAGATTTTTAGAAAACAATGGCACCTTTAACATTTCTGCACTTAGAAAAATAAACTCACAACACCACAGCTGCCATCCTTTGGAAATCTGCCTGCCTGATACACTATGGGAATTCATAGCACATCTAAAAGAAAAATTGAATTGATGTTATAGCTAACATATTTGAAGGAGTGTTAAGAATCTCAAATATGTATTCAGGTCTACTATCATCTCCTTTTTCTCTTGAAAAAAAAAAAAAATTACAACAAGTATGATTAAACAGTCATGAGAATAAATATACATTTCCATTAAAAGTAAGGAAAATTATTGAAAGATGAAAAAATAAAGCTAAGATTTTAGCATTTTAAATACAGGATAAACAATAACCTTTTTTTCCTGGTGTCAATTTTTTAATATGACACTTCAATTTAATAATTGCTGGGTATTCAATTATTAAATCTATATTAAAGCAGATTAGAAAATATTCCATTCATCATTAAAAAACAAAAAAAAATAAATCTCATTTTAAAATAAGTTATCTGCTGGAAAATGAAGAGTTTTATTTATCATTAAAAACAGATGGTTTAACTTTGAGCAAATTCAAAGAACATTTTAAAAAACTGTCAGCAAATATTTTCGTTTAAACAGAAGTCTGACATTCCTTTTTTAATATATTATATATATTAAATGAAACTAACAGGTTATCTAGTAGGTTTACAGCTTAAAGCATTAAGCAGTGGAAGCCAGGGGAAAGGAAGCACAGGAATATATGAATGCATTCCTTAAATATCTTTTACATGAATGTGACTACGGTGGAATTTTTGTAACTTAAAATCTCACACTGTTCTGAAAAAATAAATTTGAAGAGACAGAGTACCTTGTTATTTAAAGATGTCAGGATAAAGAATTCATTCAGACAACTATGGAAAGGTTCCTCTATTAAAATAAGTCCTGAAGTTTCTAATAATATTCCACTACTTCCATTAACCTTCATTGGATACCTGAGTAGAGCATTTTGCTCGCTGGTCACTCTTAAAAATGTAATCTTGTTTGTGGCTTTAAATATTTTTCATTTTGTGATAGTGGAATTTAGACTTCTTGCTCAGGCTCATATGACAGGTATAATATGCACGCAGAGGAGTTTTCCTGTCCCTGATTATCCTGTTTAAACTCCTGTCATAGCCACAGGTTCTCAACTAATTGGAGACCAGAATTTTCAATGGTAAAAGTTTCCACCATGACTCTTAAAGGAAGTGGAAAGATCTTCAGAAATGCTAAATGTCCTGCTACTTGCATCATGGCAACTCCACTACAGTGCATTTTACAAGAGAAACTGCTGATTGCTGACATTTTCAGGTAAATGTCTGCCATTTCAATAAGGTGTCTGAATGGTAGTTGTAAGACAATTAACTGTCTTGGAAATCCACCCCCAGTCAGGGAATGCATCTCTTTGTATTCCAGTAACATTTTAAAAACTGTTGGGGTGAAAAAATAAGCTTCTTTCACTACAAGATTTGTACACACTTTCCTAGATTTTGACAATAAACAAGAATCCCAGGAATAGAATCCTTGATCCTACAGCACATACAGCAATACAGCAGCCAATGTCTTGTACATGTTCCTTTGCTAGAAAAATTACCTCAGCATTATTGCTATCAAAGGAAGACTCTGAAATCTTTGAGGTAAAAATAAAATATTTCAGGATTCTTTACCATCATCAGCATTATTATTGTTATTATTGTTTTCTGATGGCAAAGAGCCCAGATGCCATAAATCACTGATCTCAGTGGTGCTATACTAATTTCAAGAGCATGGAGATCCTGTACCGAATCTGCAGTGCTGTATTATGGCTTAAACAATGGATTATGTTTGGGTGTTTTCCTGCAAACCTAGGTATGAGCAGTGGCTGCCCTCGAGAAACAGGCTGCTCAGACCCCAAGCACTCAATGCCCCAGTGCCACAAGACTGGGGCATTCCTTCACTTCTGCCAGCTCTGTAATTACTTCTGTAATTGAAGAAAACACACAATGTTCGAGGTACTCCGTTGCAAATACACCCTCACCAATTTCATCGCTGCAATTAGAAAGCACAGTTATATTTAATACATAAATATACTTATTTATATGAAACATTTACTGCCAGCTTTTGAAAGAAAACAGAGCTCTATTACAGTAGGGTACACACATTTCACTAGTTCATAATCTGCTGTGCACCAGTGTGGGGTACAAATGGTAAAGCACGTAGGGAGCATGGAAACCTCCTCCAGAACACTGCCATATTTAAAACATTTAAATACTCAGGGCCTTGTCCTTGTCCCTTCATACTTCAGAAAAGCTCTCTATAAGCCATCTCACCAACTGACATTAATTTCATGCATTTCACATCTGTTCTTCCTGTTCTCATCCCCTTCTAAGTGCAGACATGATTCTGCAAACTTTAAAATTACTGTATTGATTAGGACCAGGATTTTAAGGCCAGAATTAAAATCACTGCATAAAAATTAGGTACATTGGTAGCAAAAAAAAAGTTAGTTACTTCCTCACTTTATTTTGCTAGCATCATGCTAGCTTTTCCAAGCTCCCTTTTAACAAAACACTCAATTTTCTCATTTTGAAGCAAGAAGCAGTCTCACTTCAAATTTTCATAACAATGTGTATAATAAAATGGCACTGGTGACAGATGCTTTGCACGGGGACTTGGATGTGTAATGGATACTACTCTAGGACCCACTTTTTTCCTGTGTCTTGAACCATTCAGAGAGACAACCCAGTTCCTACAAATTTCACATGCCTATAGCTTGCTTACGCTCCTGAAACATACTACTCTCAGTATATTTTTTTTTTTGGGGGGGGGGGGAGGGCGATTTTTGTTTGTTTGTTTTTTAAGATACCAAAATTTGCATTCTGTTTTAAACCCACAGATCTCTGCCACTCAGAAATACCGATATTCTCCTTTAACACTTGTCTGGCTTCCTATGTCCAAATCAGTTTTTAAACAGGGAACAGAATTCATTTTGTTTCTTTCATTTCTGAGCCCACAGTAGACAATAAGGCTGTAGTAAGAGACGCTGTGAAGTTTTCTGACTGCTACACCTGCTCACTGCAGGTGAGCTTACTCATTCTTTTACTAACTCTGCTCCTTGCAACCAGTTCGACAAAGTCCTGTCAGATTTGCTGTCATGTCCTGCAGTTCCCTTCCTACACAACATGGGGAAGAGTTATATTTTGGAAGAACATTCTACAATGTCTGTTGCAAGAACTGAGATTTCTGTGTGCAACTCTAACATTTTATCTATGGCCAGGATAGATTCAATGTCTCAGTAGCATTTTTCCTGAACTACCCATTATTTGAAGAAAATTATGCCTTCTCCAAAACATAGAATCTTATAAATAAGCAATTGAACCCCAAAGATTACCTTCGTAGTGCTGTAATCTGCTCATCTGTAAGTCCACCACTCTCTTCATGTATAATGTATAGCTTTTCTTTCAACTCACTTGGTTTTATATGAAAACTTTTAAGAAAAATATCTGGGGAAAAACAATTCTTAAATTACTTGGAAGAAAATGCTCATGGGAAGAAAAAAATCATCAAAACAGTTCATATTTATTTTCCAGATTATAAAAAAAAAAAAAATCACTTAGTAGCTGCTAACACTAAAACAAAAACTCAGTCTTCATGTTTCTTTTTAATACACATAGTAGTAGTCAAGCGAAAATATATTTTATGTCAGAAGATAGTCAAAGCTTAAGACAGAGCTATCAAGATACTGTTATCAGATGGCATTCAAATACTTATTATTATTACATATGTCTCTTGCACTCACCTTAACATTCAAAATATTTTTTCTCTGAATAACCACACCACATACTGGCACACTGTAGTATTTTGAATGTTAAAGAAATTGAGTTTTTAATTTGTTTGGATTTTTTTTTACTTGCTTCATTTAATTTCTAGGGTTCAAAAGAAGGTAATGGAGTCCATGCAACAAAAATTAATCCCAAAATGAAGGCAACGGGAAACTTCTTCCCGACTGCCCAGTGAGTATGCTTTAATACTGTCCTTCTCAGACCTTCACTGACAGATACTCTTTGATAATATTCTAAAATCTGAATACATTTTTATAATGTTTAAGATGTGTGCTGACTTGGGGCTGGCTCATAACACATTACAACAGGAAAATGGAGATAAGACATCTCTTCCACATTCAGGTGAAGAATCATTAGTAAGGCTGTTGCTCCCAAGAAGATTACTTTGCCTTACCAGTTGTTTTTTTTTTTAATTACTGCCTGTTTCTGTCATCATTACCAAAAGATGAGGAAGTAACACCTGAAACACCAAGGAAGTGAACAGAAGAACTAAACAGAGAAAGTGAGAAGCTTTAAAGGTAAAATGATATCCATGGCCAGTAACACAGTGAATAATTCATAGTAAAATATTGATTTAAAAATTTAACTGCTTCCTTTTCACAAACCACTCACAAAGCATTTAAGGTTTTCTTTAATATTTTCGGTGTTTGAAATTAGCAACCAAATAATTTCTAGTCATCAGACTTCACAAAGAAATCAATTGCAAATAAAACTGAAGATGTTCTCTGACACTCAAAGGTCATGCAGGGTTGTTTCAGCTCCTTGATATGGTTGTAATTGTTCTGAGAATGGGATTTCTAATGAAAATATTTGTGGCACTGATTCAGAATTAGTTTTCTAATCTCATATACACTTTCATAATTCACTGTGTCTGTAAATGTTACAGCTGTTGAACTCTTTTTCCAGAATACCCATGAACACCTGCACAAAGTGGATGAACAGTGTTTTATCTGAATATGGTGGTTTATCTTTAAAACAAAGAAAAGTCCTATTATTTTATAACACACACCTTTTTTAAAAAAATAGGTGAGTCCTTGCATCTTTTCTAAACTTTCTTTCATTCCGAAAAGTGATTCCAATAAGTGATTTTCTTCAAAATTAAAATTAACCTATGTACTTCCTGCTCAGTGTCTACCTGTTTCTTGAAATTTTTCTCAAAATTACCATATCATCTTAAGCTTCAAAATATTTTCCTAGGCAAAATAAGGATTTTACATATGGGAAGCTAGTTCTTATACAGAGAAACAGACATCAGCCAAGTCACAGAAACAGTTGTCAATTTTTACAGTAAGTCAATTTTTCACCAATGAGATCCCACATTCTTGGATTAACATACACCTCCCTGGATTCTTTCTTTGGTAAACTGAAGGCGTTTTTCTTGTTTCTCACTTTCTGGCACTTTGTTCTCTGTGTGGCAAAAGTTTATCTGACATGAAGGCACTAAATAACTTAGCTTTTATCTGCATTTTCTCATACATCAGACTTGAATTTATAGTGTAGATCTTCTCTCAGAACTCTCATTTTTCTCTTGTGTTTGGACATCCACTCAAATTCTCAAGAAATTTTAACCTACTGGCATTTTGGAGCTTCATCTTTTTATTCATTAATTTAAGGACTGTGGTTTGTAACACTAGCAGGAAGATTAATCAGAATTCTCAGGATCAAATTAACTTTTGATCTAAGTACTGTCCATTATAATAAGTACATGATGGGACTTTAAGGATAAGATTAAGAAACGGTCTTAGAATGTCTCAATGAAAAAAAAGTTGTAAGAGGAATAGGATCAAAAGGAAGAATGGTGCTATTTGCAAACCAAAAGAAAGAATTTTCCTAAAAGAAACTGCAATAATTTAGCAGATAAAAGTGCTATTACAGGATTCTTTTTATCTACAACCAGACTTTTGCATCACTCACTTCCTTTTAATCCTTCAAATTATTAGTCAATGGATGTAATAATTCCAAAAAGTTATTTCTATTTACAGTTCTCAATTAAAACTTTACACAATCTCCAAAGTATATTCCTTCTTATCAATATTCATAAAGATGAAATCATTAAAACTTCAAAATTAACTGCCCTGAATTCTTTACACATGTAATATTTCTTAAAACAGTGCTAGGTTATAGAACTTTTTCGAAAGCCATCTCTGCAACAGAAACCAGTGCAATCTTTGAAGAACAATTATTCTTGCTCCTTTAATATCCAATACTTCTCATTAGAGTACTTGAAAGACCTTTACATCATTTTATTAGTAAGACTAGAACTACATGTTGAACTGCTTCATTAGCCATGAAAGGCTGTTCTAGGTTAGGCCTTTGGCATAATCATACCCAGGTTATGGGAAGGAAGGATCCGGTTCATGATCATTCATGACAGGCATTCACAGTCTAAGTTTTCTGAGTCAGCTTGAGATAGGTCAAGAGAGTTCCTACAACCTGGCTTGTAACTATCTCAAAGGCTTCTTACCAACCCATTTCAACCTACATCAATATTTTTAACCTCAGTATTGGAGAGAGACTGAGCACAGCATCCAAAGTGCCAGCTACCAACCTGGTTACTGGTGACTTTTGTCACCTGGCTAGCCCACAAAATTTGGAAAGTCTTTGAAGTCAGAGTCTTAACATTAATTTCACAGGTGTCATATATGATTTTACATGTCTTTCCTAAGACAACAGCATCACAGCTTGAGGACACATCCAGATATTTTGTACAGGAAGAGCAGTTTGCTGCTTCTATTCTACATCATTAAAGACCACATTTACAGCAATTGAGCCTTTAGACCCAAGCTTGTCTCTTTTACCCACCAAATGGTAGAAATTACAAATAGAAAATTCATACAGTTCTCACCCTAGTTCTTCAGATAAGAGTACACAGCTCTTATTAATAAACTTACTGAAGTTATGTGCAACTTTTTGATCTAACAGGATGTGCTGTTTGACTGGAGGTTCACTGCCTGGAAATACTGCCAAATCCTGGATCTGGAACTGATCACAGAGTCTGGAAATGTCTATTTTTTTCTTGCATGGGTCACAGGATCCCCAGATGGATTTTTGAATCTAAAAACATGAGAGTGACAGGGAAAAGAAAAAGACAAAGTAAGAGTGTTAACTTTGTTCTACCCAAACATACAGAAGTGCATCCCAGTTGTTTTGTGGCACAACTGTACTTTTATGATAATTATACAGATAATACAAACTACTTTTTTCCCTTTTTTTTTTCCTCTCTTTAACAGCTACTATTAGTTTCATCCTCACCTTATCACAAGGAACAACATCCCAGTGAAAGGCTTTGGTTCTCTTTGTCAAGGGAGAGAGGCTGTAGAGCTGTGGGAACACAGGTGGGGCTGGTGGCACCTCTGCCTTACTTATGGGAAGTTGAGATGGTGATGCCAGGGCTGCTTCCCCCTCTGCAGGCTTTGTCCAGGAGTTTGAAGACTTGTTCAGATCAGTTGTTGCAGAACTCAAACCGAGATAGAGTGCCTCCTCTTTCTCTTCATTCAGAGCTACAGTAACATTCTCATAATCAGCTTCAGAGGTGTCTCCTTCAGATCCCTCCTGAGAGAGAGAGGCTCCCTTGTACAGCTGACAGTACCTTTCTATGAGAGACACCCATTCATTCTGGAGCTTGCTGACATCCTCTGTCCTGTTATTTTGGACAGTAAAGGGTATTCGAAACCTGAAATTTAAGAATGTCATATATAAATGTAACGAAGTGTAAATAACATGCTGACTAATACAACCATAGATATTTCTTATTTAAGCAGAATGATGTTCAGCATCTTTACTTGTCAAAGGAGCTCAGTGCTGCTGACTCTGACCTTTTCATACAAAGTTAATTGCTTACGTGTCTAAGGTTAGAGAGCTGAAGCTTTGCCATATATTGACTTTGTGGTGCAGTTACCTTGTAATTTCTCTTCTCCACCTTGGGGGAAGGTGAACAATGTGCTAAGTCTTATGCGCTTGGTGCACAAGCTGGTCAGAACGTCTTCACATATGTGCAGTCAAGCTGATTGGTACATCTCTTCATCGACTCCTGACATGAGGACTAGACCAGCCTTTGTGGGAAGCATTTCAATGCACCTTCTCATTTCCACTATGTGGTACCTTTGATATCTTAAAATACTCATCAAATCACTGCATAGCTATGGGAGGGATTATCTACATAAATCTGATGGCCTCATTCCCCCCTTGCTGTATTTTCTTCTGGGATGCTGAGATTCTCTGCTGCTTGACCTTGTTTTCAATTGTTCTCCTTTAACAAATTATTAATTACCAATTATACTTACAAATAATTGTGTTCTTTGGTCTGGACTGAAAAGGTACCACATTCATTCTCCTTGCTGACACTCACATCACCACCTGACAAATTAATTGTATTCATTACAGGGTGTGCATTCTTGCTCTCTCTTCCCAGACCTATGCAATACAAAGTCAATTCTCCTTCATGTAGTTGTACCAAGTACCTGAAGGGCAAGGAACAGAGATTGTGTTCATTTTTCACAAGCTACTTATTTACACAGTCCTTGTCTTTGTTAAATAATTTTTTGTTGTCAATGAGTCACCACATTTTAATATCATCTTTCATGGTATAGTCAAAAAGTATCAACACTAAAGCACAAAACCTTTGAGATAAAGGCTTCTTAATCTCATCTGACGCATAGTAAACAGTGACATAAAAGATGAACTTCCTGACTATGTCTGTGATCAAATTAGACAAAATTAAGAACAAGATCTGACTATTGACTAAAAATCACACACATCCTGTTAATTTGTTAGCCACAGTCTGTCTCTCCCACTCTTCTTATGCTTGTGATGGTAGCTCCTTAAGACTGGTAGCTTTTAACAGAATTTATTATGTGGCTGATCAGAGCATAATATGTTGATGCTTCGGTTTCTGGGTCTTCCAGGTTTTACTGCCACCAAGCTATAAACAAGCCATCAGGATATAAGTTAGTGCATAGCCTTATAGCCCAATAACTCTCCCACTTGGAAATGCCTCTGCGCATGCTCTCCCTCCATGAGGACTGGTCCTGGTCCCCTTCATTCCCACGAGTCATGTGGGAGAACAGATCAAGTGTTCTCCACTCAAGGGCTTCCATCAGAAGTCACCGTGCTATAAAGCGTGGGTATTACCTATTTAAATGATAAATTATTCCTGGCACATATTGCCTCACCGTAAAGTTTCTATTACGGTGAAATCTCCTGCTGCATTCTCTCCTCTAGGATTCTGCTCTGCTGCTTACAACAAAGGCCCCACATTCAACAAGTGTGGGGTTTTACTGTATGTGTTTTTTATTTTTATTTAAGCATTTGAATTCCTGTTTATCCTGAGGGTTAATGCATTTCTTTATCATTCTGACAGTTCTATCAGACCTTTCTTTCCCTCCACTCTCTCTTCAAGGTGTGGCTAGTTGATTAAGGTGTTATATGAAGAATTTAAATAAGTTTTGCAGCACCAGAAGAATTAAACATAAAATATAAATTGCATCTATTCCCACATAAACAGTCAAAGTGATAAGAATTGCTTAATGGAGCTGGCAGTTATATTGATCTCTCCTTTCTTTAAAGCAGGGACTTATAGTTTAATCGGATCTCCAGATATTTCCACCATTATTTACTTTGCCAAAAAAGAGAGGATTAATATCAAGTGGGAACCAAGAAGGGCTTTGCTTCACAAGATAAATAAAAATCAATTTTTGTTTGTTAACAAACTTGTTAAATGTTGCAAGGTAACAAATCCTGTGACACACTTGAGGATAGTGTTTACAAGACATACAATAGTAGCCTTTTAAAAACAATTAAAATCATTTTATGTGAACTGTGAAGTCTTTTGAGATAAATGCCCCATGCAGCTAATTATAACATTAAATTTTTTTCATTAGTTTTTGCTAGATGGATTTTTTCCCTCTTTTTCTCTCATTTGATAGTATAAGCAATACCTAACCATGGGGGAAAAAAGGGTATTTTAGAAGCTGGCTCAAGAGAAGAGTGGGCTCTCTGGAGGATGGGCAACCATTTGGCCAGTGCAAGTTAACGTTCTCTAGTAAGACTCTTACACTCCTTATCTGCTTCCCCAGTCTTTCCTTCCTTTTCCTATGACAGCAAATTGAATAAAAAGCAAATAGGTAAGTATAAAGTGCCATCATTAAAATCACTGACAACCATCATTGTTATTTACTTGTGTTAGTAAAACACACTAGGACTTGACCGTTTTGGGCACCACTATTACACTAACAGTTAATTTCAATGTTTTCAGGTCATGCAGATTGGGCATCTAAGCTTTAACTTTAAAAAGAAATTAAACAATTAACTTATTATCAACAAAATAAAATCTTAAGGTATTTGCCAGACAACTTAACATAATCTACAACCCACAGGTCCACAAAGATATAGTTCGTACTTCACCCATTCAGTGGATATAAAACTGTTCTGCTGCAAATCCAGCAATCCTTCATGTATCACGTCACATTCTTCAGATCTTCCAGAGCAGGCATCTTCTGGTCTTTTGTATGAGTTACTCTGTATAACTCTGCTCAGAAGGTATATTATCTATATAATAAGTGTCAGAGAGAGCGTATATTTTCCATGTTAATTCCGTTGAATCAGACACTAACAGATGGATTTTTCAACTACAAAAATATTGTCTACACTAAAAGAACTGGCCAAATAGGTAAAATATTATTTTTTTTTTGTAGAATAAATAGGTCTTTCTATGATGCTAAACTACTTAACTGCAATTTGTTATTATGTCCACAATCCTAAACATGTCTGTATAAGGAGAATATAACTTTCTTCTGGAGGGGTTACTGTAAAACATAATTGTACTTTTATAGTTCATATACAAAGCAATCTAAGACAAAGTTTCTGTTCAGCTCAGTTCAAGCCCAAGTAGTACTTGACTGATTTAATTTGAAATCTCAAATGAACCCAGAAGAAAAATGAAAGTTTGCTATAGCTGAAGGTAGCATGGATTAAGGTGGGTGTGAATTTAAATGACTCTTGTTATACCGTGCCTAGTTTATGCCTAGTTTGAGTGTTCTTACGACAGAACAAGTGTACCTTTAAGCTTTTCTGCTAGACACAATTTAGAAAATTAAGCTAACCAGCCACAAGGTGCTGTTTATCTGAAATAAAAGTTTCTGCCCATGTTGCAAACTGATAAGCTTCATGAGGGACAAACCCCTCTGCAAAAGATTTTCTTACTAACAGGTTACTAAAGTCTAAACTCTTACTAAACTATTCCATGTTTTTAAGAGTCTATATCTCAGCCTGAATAGTACATCTGACTTAAGTGCTTCAGCAGTGGGATGGCATTAATTCCAATACTTGACCCCAAACATGGTCAGTATCTGCATTCAGGAGAAAGGCTAATTTCACAACTTGAGTTTCTCAAATTTCACTGTAGAGCCTAGTTACACGAATTCCTTTATTTATTCAGCCTAGAACTCAAAAGGAGATGAAGCAGTTCATACAAAATCTTGCAAAAATTAATTGCACAAATACCTAGGCTGTCTTCCTCTGATAACTTTATAATTACAGTGTATTTTGATGGTGAAATAGGAACCACTAGCTCTTCCCCTCTCCCCACCCCACCCCCAGCATCAGGATGGCCTCATTTGTTCTTAGGGGTATGTTTTTTTATAAATGCATGTCTTGAGTAAAGAAAACAATCTCTCAGAAAACTTCAATTAAAATCCAAATGTGTGGCATCAGTCTTGTTTGCTTGTTTTAATACAACGTCAGACCAACTGCATTCAAGTTCTTGTTAAAAAAAATGCATCTATCTTCATGCTACACCCCGAGCTAGCTGTACATCTTCAGTCTTAGTGGCCAAACTTTACCCTGAACTCACTTTTGCTCTATGTATCAACATACATGGAATAAAGACATGCCTACTGCTTTGATTACACAATGCACAGCATAACAATTCCCATTTATGACTGGGACCTGCTGGGTCCATACCATAATATTAGCTGTTATTTATAGCAGCCTACCTGTGGCAGAATAAAAACTTACCTTCCTTTTATCATCAAGAGACACTGCTTCCAGCTCATAATCTTGTCGCCCATGAAACACAATGCTGAAGCGTCTTCTTTCAGTATCTTCACAGGCTTTGACTTGTGAGAAAGGGAACTGTTTCTTAATAATTCCTTTTTCAATGTTAAAAATTGTCTTTGTGTTGAAATCAATCTGGAACAGAAAGGTCTCATTACTTGTTTCTGTCACTTCTCTTCATTGGAAGGGAAAGAGACTGTCCCAATATCACCACGCAAGGACATTTAGATAAAGGATCGGCTTAGAATACATATCTTTTTTGCCAATCATTAGAATAAAAAATGGCATTCCATCATTGAGATACTGTACTGTTTTTGTTTTAGTTACAAAACAAACAGGGGGAACACAGTTACAATGGCTATCCCTTTCTTTGGATGAATATGCATCAATTTATCATTCTGAAATATTAATTCTTTTGAAATTCTCCTTGTGTTATGAAACACAGTGCAAAAACTTCCCATTCAGAAGTCGTGGTAACACAAACTAACAGCATGACCAGCTCAGTAGAGATTCAATTACTAACTAGTTCGATCTAAAATGGAGTGAAGGTGCTTATTTTTGCAACAGCACCTTCCGTGTAAGGAAAAGAGGATATTTGTAATCTACTGGTAGATTACTTTCTGACACAAACATTAATATGTTTTTAGATCTGATCTAACACAATTTTTTTGCCTATATATATATACATGGAGTGATATTAATAGTCGATGAAGTTATTTTTTTACTATCTCCCAGCTGCAACAATTGAAAAGTGGTTGTTCCAAAATAAGATTGTGCAGTGGAATGATGATAATCTTATTTACAGTGTTAAAAGCTGGCACAGACAGATTCCAGTATCTGTTCTGCATGTCCATCCCTGCTGAGCAGAAACAGCTTTGCTGATACAATGAGATGTGAATATTTTCTGACTGTCCCACATCAGTGAGTGTGGCCCACAGAGAAGACAAACTCAGATCTTGCCTGGGTTAGATATTTACCTCTGATCATAAATGATTCCTGGCACTTTTCATTCATATAGAGCAGACTATGATAACTGGATTTCAATACCATGGCCTTTTCCTCATTTCTGTTTATAGCAGAAAATCTCCAAAGCAGAATCATTTTCATTATTATCTGTGACTTTTGATAGCTACTGGTAACTAGAGGACTGCAATTGCTCCAAATTTCCAAAATGCTATGTTCCACTTCTATTGTAGCTTTCTCCATTTTTCCATCAGCTTCATGTCTAAACAAATGATCTTTTAATTTCAAACATTTGTGGATGTTGAGGGAAATAAGGATGTTATGCTTTCTTCATTTGAGATTTAGTAAACAAAACCCACTCTTTAGTATATACAGGTTGGACACGCTCCTTATCATATTTTGTCCAAACTTCAGGAAAAAAAAAAAAAAAAATCAGTGAAATCCAGGTTCCCAAAAACAACAGAAGACCACTGCCTTCATGGAATATTGACAAAAAGTTACTCTAATATCATGCAATTGTTGTCCTGTTATGGTGTGGTAAGTCAGTAAAACATTAAGGGCTTATGTCAGAAAAAGAATTCACAAGACAGAGTAACCAGAAATGAAATGCATAGTCTGCAAACTGAAACGTTCTCTGTAAGAATGTCTTATGCTTCATACAATCTCAATGAAGCAATGAAAAAGAAAGTCTGCTTGGAAGAATCGTGGAAAGATAGTCATCCACAGAGATAGTCATCCACAGATAGTTCCCCACAGAGCCCAATTTGTCAGCCCTGAAAACTGCATTTCTCTCTTTATACACTGGGGGGACAGTTTTAGGATCAAAACTTCAAGTTTCCTTAAAACCACAATCAGAATCTTTAAATATTGACCAGAATCCCCGTTTCTAGTCATGTCACATAGCTCTGCCAGAAGAGAAAGGTGCAATGTGTGAAGTACGTGTACAATCTGTGATGAACAAGTATCTACACCAAGTAAAGTGTTATTTTTAAATTAAAACCTTTTCACAATGATTTGTATTCTCAACTGGAATGAAGTTAACTGGAATGACTGCACTGAAGTCGATGAACCTGTTTCAATTTACACCTGCTGAGGCCCTGGCCCAGGAAATGAAAAATAAATAGATGACATCTTTTTAGAACATGTTTGTTATTGTGATGGAGGGTTTGTGAACCTGTTGGGGAATCAATTTTAGCATTTGAAGAATAAATAAATGTTAGAAAACAACTTATTAAATCTTAAACACATTACTTAGAAATGAAAAATTTTCAGAAAGATTTGCCAAAATGTGCATTGTCATTGGGAATTCCTGAGTTCCTCTTACTTTCAGTGGGGCCTGAGATTCTGAGTATCCCCAGGTACATTTCTTCCCAAGTGTGTAAGTAGGTTTTAGGGGTTGCAGTTGAAATTACATTAGCAAAGTAACAAATAACAACATCTCCAAGGCCGTATTGTAATAATTATTACAATAATTATTGTAATTAATTACCTTTGTGACAAATTTGGGGTTTTCTTAGAGATGAAATAACCTCTTAGATCATCAAGATCACTCTACAGCCCTGTCTGAGGCTCAGTAAAAGGAGTTTCAGATATTATCCCCAGAATAGTTTTGGAGTAAAAGGTAGAATATTTCTTTGATATCTTGCACCCCACTGAACCACAGAACATATAAAGCCATCTTGTAATATTTATTGAGCAACCTAAGCATCTAATATTTTAAGCATCTAATATTCTTCAAAAGTAAGATTTTTTTTAATTACCTGCAGAATTCGTTTCTGCCACCGATAGTGCTTGTATTTGTAGATACTAAAGTTAAATTGTGAGCCAGTTAGCAAATCCGGTGAATCCTAAAAAATAGAACAGAAATCAGCAATATGTCCACACTGTGTGTGGTGGTGTTTTGTTGCTGTTCTTGTTGTTGCAGTTTTGTTTTGCGATTATTTTATTTATATTTTTTTTGTACACTCAAATACTCAAATACAATCATGTTCTCAGGTGAAATCACCCTCAGTAAACAGTGATCAAACCGTGCTGGGGGCTTTGTAGAAACACTCCACACAGAGATATGTAGAAGCACCCTCCTGGTCTGATTTTCACAGAATATCTGCAACTCCTGCTGAACTAATGGAGGGATCACAGATTTGGTTGGAAAACAAAATAGAGAGCAGAAAACAGGAAAGAGAAGAAGAAAAGAACAGAGCACATGCAATTTTACCAAGTACGGTTCAAAATACATGAGTATAAGCCATTTATTAAAGGCACTAACTCACAAACAAGGGCTGTTGGAGACTTTAAAGCAAATTATTTACAAGCCCTGGAATATGGTGCATTAAAATGGCAAATCTTTGTTCTTTGATATTAGGTGAGGGTATTACAATTTGATATCTTATCTCTTACATCAGCTATATCGTTTGCATGGACAATGATTAATTTTACATCTTTGGGAAAATGCAGTAAAGTGAAGGTCATGATCCAGATATATTAAATTTCATTTATTTCTAATAATTAGCTATCTCAAAATCTTTAACATGGCAAAAGTAGAAAAGGAACCCTTTCTTTTCTTACTCTGAGAATATATGTCCACATAGTCTTACACTGCTGAGTTTAATATTTTTGTTGTCTGCAGCCTTTCTGCAAAATTTATGCCACTTTTATTAGTACTTATTTCTGCTCCTTCTTCTACTTCTTTCCAGCCAAGAAGTTAATAAGCAGTTCAGAAAGATATTTCTTAAAATTCCAAAAAGCACCAGGTTTGTCTCAAAATCACCATTAGTTCCTGCTGTGCAAGAAATTTTCAGATTGTGTCATTAGCACATCATAAGATTTCACTCCGTCCTGGAGATTCTCCCCCAGGGAGGGTGGTGCAAAAATCCCAATCAGAAAGGGAACTAGCTAGTGAAAAGTTCTCCAAGGAATTCTCTGCTGGATGATAGAGAGAGAAAGCAATGAGGGAGATACTGGACTGGGAATAAGTAGAGGAGTACAAGGCTGAGGTATTAATGTACACAAGTAACCTATTCAGGGAAGAAGGAGGTTTGTATGGACACATCCAATCTAAATTTAAAATACTTAATCCAGGTAATGACATGAATGTAGCCACAGCATTTACAGGAGATATCCATTGAACAGGACAACTGTAGCAGCAGATTTTAGCCTTTAGTACCAGACACATGCGGTTTGAGCTGGAATAAACTGGGAATGTATATGTTTGCAAAAATTGGGGCTGCAGATTTGAAAGCAGCACAGATATGCTCCTAACACTCAAACAGGCTTTCCAGAACATGCTTGTACATTTGGATGTCTTGCAAAATAGATCAAACAGTGACCTTACCTTTTCAGCATACACCTCTTTCTGTGCCAAATACAAAGCTCCTTCAATGCTCACTTCTTTATTTTTCACCATGTTCATAATTTTGAGGATTTTTTCCTGGCTTAACTGGAAAAAAAAAAAAAAAGTCAATCAAATGTTTTTAGAGACTGTTTTTTCATCTGATTATTGAGGATACTGACTGCTTGTGACAGTTGCAGCTACAGTTTCTGCCATAAAATTACAATTTCACTCATATTTTATGTTCTATCGACAACCTGCCCAGCAAATATAATCTCCCTCTGAAACCTGGTGAGAGTCCACAAGATATCAAATATAGAGGGGCTTTTACAATTTTAGAAGATGGGGTGGTAATATCTGGAGACAGAACTGCCAGGAGGAAATCTTTTTAGTTAGAAAATCTGGCAAGAAGTGAAAACATCAATTTTGCATGCTTGCCTGTGTCTTACCCGTAGTGCAAAGTACTGCATACAAACAACATGAAAGCAAAATCAGACCATTCAAAATTTTCAGGGTGAAGGGGAGAAAAATTGATGTCTGTACCACCAGGTACAGCCGTCACCTGAACTTATCTAAATACATGAACAAGCAGGCCTTACACTTCTCCTTTCTTTTGCTCAGAAAAAATAAATAAATAAATAAATAAATAAAAAGTTGCACTGTCAATAAGCTTACACACATTAACTTATATTACTCTAAAATGAACTGAGTGGGGATTGCAATGCCAAACCAGAATAAAGCAAGAGAAAAGGAAAGAGGAGTAACCGGGTGCCCAGAACTGCAGCCACTTACACTGTGGAAGCTCTTTCACAACCCTTCATAGGAGGAATAAACACCGGCCCTCTGAGACAGACCGAAGATTTTCCCAGTATAATAGCCATGCCTGAACAGCAGCTGAACCAGAAATTTGGAAAGAGCACATACCAGAGCTCAGGACTTGTGCCAGGAGCTTGCTAACAGGCAGGAAGTCACACACTCCCTAAGGAGTGCATTTTTTTTCTCTACAAAATATTCAACTCCTCATTCTGCTTACTTTCGCCAAATCTTTGCATCTATTGCTTGTTCCAGCATATACCCTCAGGTTCAGCCTAGGCACTTGTGGTTCTTTTATCCAGTGCATTAGCTACAATATTCAATTAGCTACAATATAGGTTGTTTCCTACCTCCCTGGAGAATGACCTCCCCACCAGGAGATAGGTTTCTGTAGTAAAATCTTTCTTTCAAATCATCCTTTTTAAACTCTTCCACATGGGGCTCTCCCATAAGAGCCCTCCCCAGGAGCACTGCCCAGGCCATGCAGGACACCAACACATTCAGAGAAAGGTATCTCAGTATCACAAGCAAATCTGAATTTGGCTACCCCAAGGATGAAGCGCTGAGACCTCAACTGGTTTTGTGCTCCTGCAACAGGAGAAAGAAGGCAACGAGCTAAAGCCAGGGATCACTGGCGAGCGGGGGCTGCTGCCCAGCTGCTGCCCAGGAGGGGACGGGTGGGCAGATGTGGGGGCTCGCCCCCTGCCAGCTTTACCACACAAAACTGGTGATCACTGCCCCCAGCAGCAGCACCCAAGCAGCTGCCCAGACACCAGAGGCAGGCAGAGCAGGCAGCGGGGCTGCAGCTGCTTTGCCACCCCCAGCACCTTCCTCTCCTGACCAGCTGTTTCCCTATGCCTACAGCTCTCCACACCTACAGCAGCTTCTCTGCTCAGAGCCCCAGGAAAGCAGCCTTGCAGCCGAACAAGATGCTGCCCACCCATCCAAGCACCGCAGGCACTTAGCACGAGCCTGATGGGCAATGTAAAACAACCAGCTACACCTCAGAGGTCAGCGACTCGTAAATCCACAGGTCGTCTCTTCTTCCCAGTCACACTACACTGAGCACAGTTTAGCTTTCCAGATTTCCAACACGAGAACCCATTTCCGATCAAGAGACATGCTGTATGTTTTTGCAGCCCACAAATAAAACTAGGAGTAAAAGAAGAAGAAAATATTTTGTTTTTAAAGTCTTGGAATTTTCAATGCTAATATAAAGGTAACTTATAGCATAGCTCCCAGCTGCAAATAGCAATGTGAACAGTAAGGAAAGAATAAAAGCAGCCTGATAATTCATTCATACTTGCTGAGGCACATAAGGTTTCTACAATGACCTCCACATTCTGTATTTGAATTTTAAATGGCCATATATTTACACCACACACACACACTGTATACGATTAGATCTTAACAAGATAATTCCCTACTGAACAGGCTCTGTGTAGGCAAACAAGAATACAGATATATCTGAATCGAATAATATAGTTTCCTTAGGGCTAAATTCTGCCAGCTTTAAAGTGCAAGATCCTATTGCAGAATTGCAATCCTTGATAGGAAGTTGGGTAGTATTTTCTGGAACTGTTAGGCCCTTTTCTATGGTGAAGAGTTCAAAGATTTTACACCAAGATGAAAATAACATAAAGACAACATCATAGCCTTATGACAAAGACACAGACTGATTCACATAAACAAGAGAAGGATTTATCTCCTTCGCTTCAGCACACTCGTAATTTAATGTAGGAGCTCAATTCTCATTTGAATTTCATGGTGGTGTTTGACAACAAAACATATTGTGCACATCTGCAGGGGTGCTTCCTATGAATAGCCAAAAAATGGAGTTTCAGCTTCCAAAATGAGGCTTTGAAGTGTTTTTTTTGTTTTGTTTTGTTTTGTTTTGTTTTGTTTTCCCCAGGATATCAGTGACTCGTCCACCATCTCTGTTCTTGTGCAACTCCATACTCTGCCATGTGCCAAGCACTGGCTATTTTAAGGTCTGCCATTCTGGGAAAATATTCTATACTGTACCAGGGAACCTCACCACAACACGTCCACCAAAATCAAGACCTTTTCTTGTAATTCGTTGTGTTTCTGATCTGCATTGCTGAAGATCTTCAAAAGCTCTTTTTTCTTTTATTTTGTACAAAATTTGTATTCATATACAATTCACAGAAGTTAATGCATTTTTTTTATCTACAAAATATTCAGCTCTTCGTTTTGCTTACTTTCACCAAAGTCATCTTTAGACCAGAATGAAATTCTGCCTAAGACATGAAAACAACAGGAAACATCTCTTAATTTTCTCAATAATGTATGAAGACAAATGTTTGCAAAAGAGGAGCAAATCGTTTTCTATATTGCAAATTCAGGAAGGTTAGTTAGTAAGTTAGACTGCTGACAGTTAATGCATTCCCCAGAGAGTGCTCAAAAGCTGGTGCTTGGTACAGGTTATTTTTAACAGCACCTTGTTGTTTTAATGTCTCTGTTAGCTCTCTTTCTCTCTGCACATCTGTAAGCTGAAGGGGTGGGGGGAGGGTGGACACGACACATTTCAAAAGAGAGGCAAAAAAGGCATTTTCAACTTATGAGATCTGTCAAAATTATTTGTCAGAAGTCTATCTGTCTATCTGGCTTCAGTTTTTGACATGTTAGCATGGTATTTTCACTTGCAAACAAGGCTTGAGCAACAGATCCTGACCTTTATCATTTTGTATCTGTGGGGCTTTTCACTCAGCACATCACAATTTTTGTAATGCTCATTTTTGTGCTTATTTTGGTTACATTTTTTTTTTTTTCTTAAAAAGAAACAAGTTTTGTCAAAATATCCACCGAAATGCCACTAAGTCAGATCGTGTTGTATTGCCTAATAGAATGTGACTGGTGCAGCGAAACAGAACGTTTCTATACCAGGTTGAATAACAAGACTTAGAAAAGAAAAGACCTTTTTTCTGTTATAAAACATGCACATTAAGAAAATACATGAGATTCCATTAATAATGCATTCATTTACCTGCCAGGTTCAAGAAGTTTGTTAAATACAGATTAAATTTTCTTCATCTACCCAAAATTCAGTGCAGCCACTTAGCTGATCTTAAAGAAAAATCAGAGCTCACAGTTGAAGGAAGAGTGTGGGGCTTCAGGAATTCTCTATACATCCATTACTCTGCAGAATTAGGTGTTTATATTTTTGGCCAAGATACAGTATAAAATGTGTTTAGTGGCAAGATGAGAGATTTCTGGCTTATTCTTGGGCAGCTGCTAATGCAGTACTCTTCTTGACCCTTTCAGGACTTCCTGCCACTCTCCATCTACCCAGTATGGTCTCACAACAGGCCGTAAGAGGTATGGAAGGTTTTACATGTAGTCCAAATGCAGCGGTAAATATTTCTGTAATGACTCCAGAAATGTCCCCAAATCTTCTGAGCATCAACCAAGAAAGAGGGGTTACAGCCACATCAGGAGAGTCTTTTACAGCTGATTGAACACAACAGCAGAAGGCATGCAGAGTGTGGGAAGCCAGTGAGGCATAAGACAGGCTAATGTCTTCCTGGGCCTGTTCCTTCCAACTCTCATTCTGTAACGCCCACTGGCTCACATCCTCCAATCCACCACAGCATCACTGACTCCTGTAGAATCAGTGGAGATCCCTTAGGCACTCTAGGTGGCAATTCAGCACATGTAAGACCTGTTTTTTTTTCTCTGTTACCTACAGAGGCATTTTACCTATGTGATTTTTCTCAGCTTATTCTTAGTCCATTGACCATCCTACGTGCATCATAATAATATGACAGTAACCTAAAGCAAAAAGACTCCTGGAATGTGTGCACATACACCCATGGAAACGAAGAGCAAGAAATCTGGCTGTCAGTAAGCTTATCTCAATTATTGCAGTACTGGGATGATTCAGTAAAACATTATTTCAGGTTTACTCGGGTGACAATCAGAGCTAATATGCACCGAGCTCTATCATCTCCTGTGACAACAAAGCCAAGTCATGCAGAAATCCTGCTCCCTGTACAAATGAGGAAATATTTTCATTCACATCTAGTCAAGCTTTTCATTGCTCTTGCTAAGCATTCCTTACATTGTCCTTATTAAACATTAACAGTGTTAAACATTCTGTTAACTGCAAGGAGCAGGAGACAAACCAGCATCTGGCTGCTGCAGGACCCAGAAGGGAAGGCTGGAGGAGGGCTTCCTTCTCCTCTGCACTCCACAAAAGCATTTTACATTTAGCACTGCTAAGATCAGTCCTCTAAGAGACAAGGGGGCTCAAACTGAGAGGGAGGAGCCAAGTAGCGACTATTCATTTCTTTACAGAGGTCTCATGAATTTCTTGGCATTAACCTGACTGAGTGCTCCACAACAACAAATATGCTGTTTTAACATACATGCCTGATGCTTTGTTTTTCATCCAACATAGTGAAATATTTTCATTCATTTTGAAGTCCATTTTTTTAAAATATAGCTTTTAATAATAGATTTTGTTTTCTACCTAACAAAGGAGGATGAGGTGACTTAGAGGTAAAGCCTTCTGGGGATTTTCTGTTGACTCAGTGCCTTCCAGCTGCAGTACACACTTTCTGGAAAGCAAAAGCAAATACAGCGGAGAAACTTAAAAACAAGTGCAAGGATACAATGCGGCGATTGACCTTGGGTGAAATTTCAAGTAGCAACTTCCTTCTCCAAGCTGTGCTTTTAAAGAAAATGCATTTTTTTTTCCTCCTCCAAATCAAAGGCAGTGGCTTAGTTTACTGTACTTTACTGTGAGCATTTGCCTTCTTTACAGTATGATGTTGAACTCCACTCTGCCTGCATGTTGAACATGTCATTTACATGATGATTTTCAAGGCAGCAGACACAATACTGGTTGCCTTAAAAGTTCCAGTTCTTATCAACTTTCATCTCCTAATGTATTCAGTTTCACCAGGCTTGAACTTGGCCCAAAGTGTACTAAGTGCTCCCATATATTTGTAGGGGAATGGCTGTCTTCTATGTTTGGGGGTATCTGAAAAACCTTCACTTGTAATTTACATGAAATACCAATACAGATGACTGATGTGATATTTTTATGTGGCAATACCATCTTTTGTAGCCAGTCATAGAGATAGACTAATATTATTTGTCAAACAGTGCTGCTATTCATCAAGTAAATTATCCATCTGTAATAATGTTTTGCATTATTTGTTCAGATCTATATCTGGCTGAATAATATCTGTCAACATTTATTCAAAGAAGGTATTCATCAAACAGTAGCTTGATTTCCCTGAAAACACTGGAAATTCTGCCACTTTCAGCAGGAGCTGAAGGAGCCCAAAGATATTTTCATATAATTTATTACGTTATTGTAAAAATTAAGTACTACATCAAAAAATCCTAAAGAGCTAGCCTCAAAAATATTTTGGAATCTGAATCATAGTGAAATGTATACAGCACAGTGTACAATACAAAGTGATTATTCTTTCTTCCAGTTCTGAAGATTTCTCCATATTGAAGAATCTCAATACCTAAACTTTTCCTGAAGTCCCCTCTGAAAACCTGATGATTTATAGGTTTAACATGAAGCAATTACATCAGTGTTTCCCTCAATCACCACTTAACGGGCCCTCACGTTCTCAGCAGGACCCTCGTTCTAATAGCACTTGGAACCTGTCAGAAAACCACACTCGGAAAGTAATTACCAGAGGTGAAAAACCAAAGGGTATATTGAGTGGTGTGGCACAGGAGACCGACTTCATTTTGTTCTATTCAATGTTTTCTCTAACAATCTGGCAATAGAGATTTTGCTTATTAAATTCGCAGACATGAAGGTGGAAAGAACCACAGTGGGTTGCAACGGGTATTCAAATTCAAAACAAACTTAACAAATTAGAGAAGCACAATTCAACAACTGGAAAAAAAATATCTTGAGAAAGTTCAGCAGAATTACCAGCTACACACAGTGTATCTGAGGAACATATTTTCTTCAGAAAAAGACTCAGAAGTTACAGTAGGTTACAAACCAACACAAGTTAACAGCTTCACACTGTTGCAATAAAACATCCCACTGGGAGGTTATAGACGGCAGCAGTCTGCAAAACACATTGTCATCTTTCCAGTACTCAGCACTGATAAAGGCTTCTGCCGGAAGAGTGTGACGTTCTCCACATCTCCCAGAAAGAGGTGGGCAGGTTGGAGGGAGACCAGATCAGGCCAACACTAATGGTTAGAGCTTATACAAGAAGACAAACAACAAACAAACAAACAAAAGAGACCCATGGAGATACCTTTTGCTACAAGCTTCAGATCATGAGAAATACGACGAGTTTTCCAATTTTTAAGTTACATATATCCTAGATCCCGTTTCAGCCAGGCTTATCCTAGCAGCCTGGGCAATCTGAGGCAGGCAGGGGGGTGCCCTCAGTTCCTCAGTTGTGCAGAGCCAAGCCTACAGTGCTTTGGTTCTTCAGTACTCACTGAGATGAAATAGGACCAGTATATCAATAGCTATTCTGCTTTCTGCCCCACACTAGATGCCAACTTTCAATCTAGTTTATTTAGTTCTAACAACTAAAGCAAAAGCAGATGCTTCCAAGCAGCAATCTTGGAGTATAAAGACACAGTCTTACAGTTACAGCTCCAAATAAAAAAATCATAGCAGTTTGAATAGCATTTTAGGAGTTTTCCCCTCACACCTTTTTTATATCTCAGTCCAGTTGCTTACAAAGAAATAAAAGAAAGAACCTTTGACTATTAAAAAGCATTATGTTTGCTAAAACTCATGGATTTTGTGATTTTGCTGCTTCACTTCACATTAAGTAGATGCAACTTTAATTAATGAACCCTAACATGGTATTTTTGTTGAATTGCTGCTCTTTTTCTTCAAATAGCTACCAAAATATCTTCACAAGCAGTACTCACAACAGAAATTGAGACTGCAGAATATTTAGGTAGAATAAGAAGTTTTCTGTACCTGAAAAGTGCATGTTGGAAGTGCTGGTGTGCCTCCTGCCACACCACGAGATTCCTGGATGTGTGTGAAGTGTGTAGAGGGACAAACCACAGCATCTGCACCATACAATGAGCAGTGAAACCTTTCTGTTTCTCACATAGATTAGAATAATTAAAAAGTCAACTGGCCCATTTATTTAATGCTAAAAGTACACTAATAAAGAATATTACTGTGCATAGGAGGGGAAAAAGTTTATGGAAAGCTTTTCAACTGTTTTTATCAAGGCTGCAGCAAGGCACACCAATGAAAATGCAGAAGTGCTCAGTGTGAAATAGTTTCCAGCTTGTGTGATGGATGGCCAACATGTTCCATGTTCAATACCAAAATATAGGTTCACTCGTTTTTCATTTTTTCCTTCATGTTTAACCATTAAATTAAGTTTACCTCTTCCACTGTCACTGTTTTCCTCCAAAATATTGGTGGCCTCTACAGACACAAATTACATTAAAAATGTAAATAAAGTAAATCTTTTTTTTTTTTTAAGTAATTTTTTAATGTGATAAGTTTTATTTCTTGATGAACATTGTTGTCAGTACAAATGAATTAAGAGGATGCAACTGAATTAAGTAAATAGGTACAGATTGCCTTTGAAGTAGCTACTATGGGAATATTTTCCAAAGCATTCATTCAATTATAGTTTTATGCTAGGCACACTGAATACAGGAATAAAACTCCCATTGATTTCAGTTCCCTGCCACCACAGAAACATGCAGTACATGTCCTGAATACATTAAATGACACTTTATTTCAAAACATTACTTGGTAAGCATGAATTTACTGTGTATTTTCTTGGTGTGCTAAGGTACAACTTTAATGTTATACTACAAAACGGACTAAAATAGAATAAAGGAGGTTCATATAGAAGTATTTCAGCTTGTTACTAAAATAATGATGTTTCATGCCTTTCGTTGTAGTAATTAAAATAATCCACAGTGATAAGAACTATCAAGGATTATCATACTTGCTTATTAACATGATGGTCCAATTAATCTTGCGATAAAACAAAGATTACCAGACTATTAAGCAGTGACATCTAATTATTTTGGAGAAAAGTATGCAATATTTCTCTTCACAGGCTTACAATCTGATCTTGTGCCCTAGCATCTTGTAAAAGCATATCAAGCAAGAATTTGGCTGCTAAAATTATTAAAAGCTGAACAATACATGATTCATTACGCTTGAGGTTTATTAGATCACATTAGGTAACATGTGCTAAGCAACAAGCATGAAGTGCAAAACAGAGAAGGCAATGCTGATTTCATGGATGCTTAAGTGAGAATTACGGGTCTCCATGAATTCTACATTGTTTGAAACGTTTAACGAATAAACTCTTTATTATGTTCCATTCAAAACAAGGTCTGAAACTTGAGAAAAAAAAAAAAAAAAAAAGTATCTCTCTGCTGATGTCTCATTTCTTACCTAACCTCCACCCCCTCATCCCAGGATTCTGATTTGTTAATGAATCATCATAACAAAGTGTTTAGGTAAAAAAAAAAAGGCTATTTCTCCTTGCCTCCCCCTCTCCTATAGTCTTCCCTTATACTCCAAAAGATTTAGCAGAATATAATCCTTGTCTATATATATACACAACTTCACTATGTTCTTAACGTTCTTAAGGCTCCCTTACAAAAGCAGACTCCATTTTCCAAGGTCAACTTTCTTGGAATCAGCTTGTTGTACATCTATTTATGCTGCATCTTTAAGTATTTTCTTAAACTCAGGGGAAAAAAAAAAATCCCTTCAAAAAGATCTTTGACTACATATATTGTGTTGCCATGTTCAGGAAGTTGTACCATACTGAGAATGAAACAAGACAGATAAAGGTCCAAATGGCTCTGTAGCAAGAAATTTTACTGAGGGATGTCAGCACCTACTGCTGTAAGGATGATGAAGAAGACATACCTGAGGATGCACTTCAGCCCCTCTCCCACAGGCATTTCCCCTGTTCTTTGTTCAATGGGCTACACAACTGAGTAGAAAATGTAAGAGAATTCAGTGCAGTCTCCCTGGGTCTTTTGATCTTACCTTACACAAGAAAGACATACCCAAGTTTTGAGGATTTTTTAGATGGATCAAGGAAACGTGAGCTCTGATTCCTACACAGAGTATTTCCACGTTGATATTTAACTCTGCCTACAATTGATTCTGGTTTTAAATATAAATGCAGTCTCAACAAAGCATGCACTTACACAGCACATCTCATTCAGTAACCTACAAACATCTAGGTTCAAAACAAGAGCAGGACCAAGGAAGCTGAACTGTCTCACAAGTCCTGGCTCTGAGCGACACTTGACATTAGCTGCAAGGAGCTGATCACTCCAGATCCTGAACTGAGCTGGACCAACCACCCAATATGTGAAGTCTTTAGAAGCCTCAGTAGGTCAGGAGAAAATTGGATTTCTTACTTGTAGTCTCACGAATATAGCCCATCTCCAAAGCTACGGGAGCTCCTCCTGAGGCTGGGTACATGTTCATGAATATAAATATCAGAAGATATGGAATCATTTGGCCTTATTTAAATGGAATTGATCCCTTGACATATATACACATTGAAAATCTGATTTAAGCTACCTTCAAAAAGACCAGGGAAAGAAAAGAATCACCTAAGAGAGGTGGCCTTTAACTAAAAGTCTAGCAAAAAATGTATGGGAAAGCCATGGGGATAAAAGTACTTTAAAGTGGTTGATTAAAGTAAAGCAGGCTGGAAAAGCAAAAGGGTTGACAACTGTTCCACCTTACATCAGCCCTCAGAAGACTTAGATGAAAAGCATCAGAAAGACACGCAGTCAAATTTTAAGAGAAGTTCACAAAAAGTTTCAAACATTTTTCTCAGGCTCAATTTTGTTTTGCAAATCACTTGGTGAGCATACAACCTGAGCTTTATGCACATGCTTCATTGCAGGCCTTGGGGAGTGAAAGAAAGGAAAAAGTAGCACCATCTGGTTACAGCTTCCTGTTTTCTGATTCTCATTCATGTAAGCCCTTTCTGGTAGCAAGCATTTGGTTATTTCCACATCTGTGCTGCCCCTGACCTGCCCAGCAGTAGCTGCCAAAATAGGAGCAATGATTCATAAGCTGCACCTCAGGCCTGTGCGTCAATGCTCAGCAATAAACACACGGTCTGTAGACAGTAAAGAAAGAGAAAACACTTCCAGTCTGAATGTGTGCCTTTTCAACGGCATTGTCATCAACAGCTTCTCCAAATAGATCCTAGCACGTCGTTGCACTGAATAGTGCCAGATGGGACCTGTAATTTTATTACATTTCAGGTGTCATCTCCTCAGGTGAAGCAATTAATATCTGCCACACTGACTCAATCTTTGGATGACCTGTTACACTGCCCTCAACAAACACTTCAAAGGCCATGCATGTTTATGAAGCATGGAGGGAACCAAATGCAGACCATGCCCTTCCTCCTCTTTGATGAACCAAAGATGTTGACAAACCGAAAGAGGCTTCCTCCTCATTTGTGCTCTCCCCCTGAGTTTGCCTAGAGCCTCACCTAGCAAATCTTTCAGTGAACATCTCCTGCTTCTCAGTGGAAAAGTGGAATCACACCTATAGAGCAGACTTCTCCTTAGATCTCATATTCTTCTCAAAGCACGTAGTAATTGCAAGCCAAGCCACTCTTGGTAGCTGCCCAGGGCCAACTTAGATCACTCTGTCACACCTCCAGCCTACACATTACACACCCCTTCCTTCTTCTAATTGCTCTTTACTCCAGGGACTTTCCACCAGCACATGCTATCAACTTCCCTAGCTAGAGGGCAATTTTCCATGGCTTAATTCTCCAGGTAACAGACTTCCAAACTTGCATGTATTGAAAGTAGCAGAATGCTACAAAGACTGTATATCTGTCAGGCGCCCTCAGATGAATGCAGTAGTGTTGCAAGCTGATGTATGTTCAATTCTGACATATCAATTCTATCAAATATCTGTATGATTATCAAAAACTGCATTTGCCTATAATATAAAACACTATTTTCCCCCTCCAATTACCTTATGGAAATTTTTAGTGCAGATAATATATAGTATTAATAAATCCTCTCTAGCAGCAACAGAAAGACAGATCTCTCTTTTTCCCCTTCATATCAGGAAAACCTTGCACATTTCAACTTTCTTAAGAATAAAGCACAGTACAGAAAAATATTGTTTCATAACCAACTTCTGCAAACAATTTCTGATATATTAAACCAGTCCACGCTCATATTATGTGCTAATGAATTACATTAAACAATCTAATGCAAATTCCCTACTAATAAAACACAAAGTCATTTTAGTTTCTCGTATGTCACCTCTTCAGTTATGCACAACAAATAGCACTTTCACATAAGCCATAACAGTTTCTGTCTTTACCTGTGAAAAAGTGTCTTGTGTTCTTGTATTATCCATGTCTGTGAAAATTCTATTTGTTTCATCAGTTTCCCATAGGGTTACAAACTATAGTTTATTCATGAATCACACCTGCTTTTCTACAGCACGGTTCTCGTTCTCTTCCTTTTTCTCTGTCTCTCTATCTCTCAAGAAATCTTACAGCCAATGGCTTTTATTAAGTCTTACTTCCTTTTTTTTTTTTTTTTTTTGCTGAGAACTGAAAGAAACAATAATGATGTCTTGCTTCCTTATGGCAGCTCTGTGAAAAGACAAAAAAGTAGAAGCTGTTTGCTTTTCTTGAACTGATATTTATGTTCCAGAGACTTCCTGAAGTCACTGAGCCAAAGAATGTTAAAATTATGATCTACTACTGCACATTGGATCTGTCTGAACACCTAACATGTTAGTTAACAAAACAAATTCCATACTAAATGTGGCAAAGTTTGCCTGAGGAACTGCAAATACAGCAGGCAATTTTCACAGCAATATTTTTTATGCACGGCAGCTATCTGTAATGTACGTCTTCAAACCCTAGCACAAGTATGTGCATATTGGATCAAAGCATAAACGCACCTGTAGGTTACCTTACAAGTTTTCTGTAAAAATCAACAGCATTTTAGACTCTGCCTTTGTAATCTCTATTTGAAGAGAGCCTAGTGATTAGAAGAGTGAATTAACAGTAAAGCATTCTTGAAATCTAACCCCACATTTGACAAAAGTTTTTTAGCAGCTACAAACAAAATAAACCTTGGTTCCCCTTACTGTATATGGTGACTTCTATTGACACAAAACCTTATGGAAATAAGATTAAAATTTCTGAACAGATGTGGCTGAACGGAAAACTCTTCATATTTGGAAATTTATTCTGCTACAAATACAGGCAAAAAGGAAAAAAAAATAAAAAAAATTCCCCAAAATTCAATTTTTAAAAACATGACAGGAATTGAAAAGCTTTGTTTTGATGATGGGTCTCATCTCAGCTTTTCTGTACTATACTAAAAGCAATCTTACAAGCACAGGGACATAAAGTTGAGATGTTCATTTCAGAAGAGGTATCAATGGACCACTTGGGAAGCAAAGGCAGGGCAGCTCCCTGGCCCAGCCCCATGCATATAAATCCCACCTGCTCTTTAAGAGCTTAGTTATGGACCTTTTGTTGAGGATCCCGACTGATTTATCTGCCAAAAGGCAACACCACAAAAGCAAGAGGCAAGTGCAGGCATCCTGAACTAGGGCTGCAGTCAAAGACAAGCTGTGGAGAGCAGTGGGATGGAGACTTGGCCAACCCATTCACACTGCGGGCAGGTCTTCAGATGCCAGAGAAAGGTCTGAAATTTGTTCCTAAGACCAGGCTCTGACAGCCACACAAGATCAATGGCCTCATGAACAAGATCCCTTAAGCTCACACTTGCTGTAAATTGTAGACAGACCCAGGGAGACCACAACAGCAAATGTGTGGGAGGGAAGGGATTAGAAATTAATTCTCCCAAGATTACTTAAGGCAATACAAATGGAAAGAAAGGTCAATATATGTTAATATAAACAATTTTTAATCATTTGAACTAATTAAAAGATATCTGCTACTCTTTGCAAGAATGCTAGCATAACAAAGGTCAGTAATGTAACAAGGCCCAACTAAGTCCAGAGCTTCTAAAGAAATATTTCTTGAAAGACTGTCTTTCAATGCTTTCAGTTCTGACTGTTCTATGTCTAGCATGACAGGATTGAAATTTTTCACAAAACTGGAAAATGAAATCATGGGAAGCATGTTTCGTTGACAGCTCTCCTAAGTCATTTGCTTAAAAAAATAGCAACTAATTCATCCAGAATCAAATTTGTAATATTGGCCTTTTAGTCTTCAGCCCTTGAGGAACTGATTATCTTTTTAAATGAAAGAATCAAGGAATGTTTTTGTATAGTGTAATTACAGTACTGCAGAATATTTTAGAATGGGAAAATGACAGGTTTCTCTTGTAAAGGTTCTACAGAGATATTAGACAGGTTTTTTTCCCTCTGCTCTCTGCTGAACAGCATTTTCTGCAAGGCTACAAAGTATGTGAGAAAGTAGTTAATCAGAACAGAGCTCAATTGCTACTTTTAGAGCAAACATTTTCAATTAATCTGAAGTCGTTAATTACACCTTCCTTTATTAAAGGCTCTGGTGTAATTTTCTTTTTTTCTTCCAAGTTAATTGATTCAAACATATGCCAGGATCATGCTTTGCAGCAAACACATGGGAAAATTCTGTACCTATATACACAGCCTCCAGTGAAGAAGAAAACAAGGCAGAAAAGGGTTTTGAACCAACATTCAAGAACCAGAACACTGTGTTGTCTGACCCATGCAAAAAGTAAATGTGTTGTATCAGAAACTTACTTTACTTCAAAGCAACATATACAACTCTGGCAGTAGGAAAAAGCTGGTGTCAAAGATGATTTTGAAACCTCTTTTCCTTCTATTTTGTACTTACACTAAGTGCATTTGCTGCCAAGCAGGTGCAGCTTTTGCATGGAGAAGCATACCCTGCCTTGCCATGACCTTGCTGAAAGTGCTGTTGCCTGTCTGACTTGTTGGCCACGATCACTGAGAGAGGTCCCACTCCCTCCAGCGCAAACCTGTCATGCTTCATTAGGCTTTTTAGCCTAAAAAGACAATTAAGATGTCTCAGATTTACAGAGATTTTGAACAGCTTTTTCCTTGGTTTCCACATCCAACCTCAAATGTGAACCTCCATGTCAGCCTCCTGATCTGCTATCTTGCTTCTCACATCCATGTCTTTGCAAGCATGAATTCACATGCCAAAAATCAGATATTTTCTTACCCACTTTTTAAAACTGCTAAATCCACATGAGTTTTCCAATAGCATATTGTGGATAACACTGTGTGAAGTTATTTTACGTTTTTGTGGAACTTCAAAAAAAAGTTCTGAGACAAGTGCACTTCAGAAGCACCAAGCAATACAACGAGAAGAAATGGTCTTAAATTGCACCAAGGGAGGTTAGGTTGGATATAAGGAAAAAATTCTTCACTGAAGGGGTTTTGAAGTATCAGAACAGGTTGCCCAGGAAAGTAGTTGAGTTGCCCTCCCTGGAGATCTTCAAAAACCATGTAGATGTAGTGCTTAGTGACATAGTTTGAGGGCAGACTTGGCAGTGCTAGGTTAAAGGCTGGACTAGATGATCTTAGAGGTCTTTTCCAATCTAAACGATTCTGATTCTATCAACCAGAAATATTTCTTTAATAAGCAAAAGAAAAAAAAAAAAAGTCAATTTTTTGTTTCATTAAAGAATTTTCCTAAACATTTGTATACCCAACAAAAGGACATCATGAAATAAGTCGTTTCAGGCTGAAAAATTATTCTTGTTTCAACACATTGAAATGATCCCTCCCCCCTTTTTAAAAATAAATAAATAAATAATGAAATTCATTAACTTCATTTAAAAAAAATTGCTTCTCTTTGAAGCACAAATGTTTCAGCAAGGCTGGAATGCCCTCAAAAAATACGTTAGAGTTGAGAAACAAAGCCTTTCCCTGGAAATTGTTTTACCCAAGAATTACTGCCTAAAACTATAAGTGGGCCCTTTCTTTCTTCCCTCTGTGAAATGGTATTGAAAATGAGAGGAAGATGCAACTCCTAATGACTCCATTGTGTAAGGTGAGGCTTGACCTAGTGCAAATGTGAGCATACCAAGGGTGCTAATCAGCAGAAAGTGAAGTGAGGAGACGTGCCAATGGTAAATCAAGGAAAAAAAAAAAAAAAAAAAAAAAAAAAAAAACAAAACACTTAGGGGCTGGAGGAAGATGAGTAATTGAAGACAGAACAGTTCACTTTTCTAATGAAAATATGAAGAAAGGAGGAAAAGGCTGAAAGGCCCAGAAGCAGTAGAGTATCTCCTCTGAAGGAAGCATATCACAACTACAAATACTGGTTTTAGCTAGGTTAATGGGTGCAGCAAGGAACTACGTGAGATACTGAAAAAGAAACATCCTGGCATCAAGGGTTGGCACGATAAAGTGCTTACATGCACTGCTCAGCAGCCAAAGGAGAAACATTGCCTTGAACTTCAAACACAAAAGACAAACACGGTCTCCAGTGAGAAGGGAGGGCAGGTCAAGAGATGCTCCTAGGCACACAGGAGACCCCCAGAAAAATACCTGACCCAGAGGCTGCCGGGCCCGTGTTTTACACCAAATGTCTGCAGCAACCAGCTGGCACAACTCCTCCCACAACTCCTCCTGCCACAGAAGCTCCGTGGTTTGGGGGTTTAATTATTCTGTCTCAGTTACTGTTTTAAAGCCACCAGTTTAGCAGCCCTGGGAGGCTGCCACCTTCCCTTTACGACATGAGCAGCCCCACCAGCGTGCTGCTGCCCATGGCTCAGATAGTTTCAACCAAATCCTCCAAGATAAAAGAGGAGGATAAAAGGAGTGGCCAGCCTGGTCCTCCTCACAACTGAAAGTTCTAAACTTCACAGAGGCACCTTTACTTTTACAGAGACAGAGGATGTCTGGGGCTACGCCGCAGGGGTAGTATAAATTTTCACAGTGATTAGAGCCCCTTCTTTCCCTCTCCCCCATGTGATGGATGAGAACAGTGGAAGGCCACTGATAAATATTTCAAGGTGTAAGTTCCTATAGACATCACACACATCTTTACAGCTCAAAAAAATAGAAATAAAAATAAAATAATAATAATAAAAAAAAAGCCAAGAGTGCTCTTTATGCCTAGGATTTGGGAAGGGCTAATTCTCCCTCGATCCTGAGTCCAGCAAGAGAGCACGGAAAGCCCTGATACAGGTAAGGCAGACATTACTGTCCCCTTTCACAGGGAAGCTGATTCCAGCACAGCACACAGAGGGACAGAAGCACAGCCCAGAGCCACCTCAGAGAGCACCTTGCTCCCAGGGGAGAGGCAGCAAGGTTCATCCAGAGGGAAGCTGCTTCCCTGCCAGAAGGTGAAGGTCACTTTTTCCTGCCTCTGCCACGATCTAAAAGGAGTCAGTCTGGGCTCAGAGCCCATTCGGTAAGCACTTTCTCCTGTTCTCATGGATACTCACAGAAGGGCTGCACTGCAGGGAATTGGACCACCACTGTCATCATCACCTTTTTCCTTTGTGCTGACCTGTCAGAGAAGCTCAAGAGGCAGCATATGACCAGGGAATGATATGCTGACTCCTTTAAAGAGTTGAGTAAAAATCCCCGTGAGAGCTGAGAGATCTCGTGTCCAGCATGGCTTGTGACTCTGCAGCAGCAGCAAGCGCTGGGGCTGCACCTTGTAGGTGTAACAGCAGCACAAACAGCAGCAGTGGCCAGTCACTTGGCAGCACGCTGGGCTGGCTACAAGGAAATAGAGGCATTTACCGAGAGAAGTGAGGATTTGCAAGAAATGGAGGAAGTGCGGGAAGGGGATATTTTCCAAATTTTCTGTCTCCACAGACACAGGTGAATAAAACCCAGATGAGATCTGCAAATTCCTTCAGAGTGCTCTGAATTCTTTGGAAATGTTTGGCTCAGTGGAGAAGCCAGGAAGTATCCAAATAGAAACCCTTGGCAATTTAAAAGAAAATTTATTAAATTAAATCACATAAATCACCTAAATATCACCTCTGTTTTTTAACGCACACAAAAATCCAGTACTTTGAAGTTAAGTGGATATTTTAGGCTGAAATGGACATTCTCATCTTCGTTATACATGATGGATATAGTGACCGTTCCAGCAAGTACTGAATGAAACAGGAAAACCAACCAAAAGTGAGAAAGAAGTTATTTCAGGACTATTTGCCATTCCTGTTTCCCCACTGCATATCTAGCACAGAAATTGATCATGTTGCAAGTTTTAGGTATTTGTTCATGACCCGATTTTGAACCTGGTTTTAAGCGAGAAAAATATTTATGCACAACAGATTGTGCTACGCTGAACTGGAAGATCCCCTGTGCATTAAATGCAAGAAAATAAAGGAGGTAGGGAGTTGAATGAAAGATTAATAATTTAAAATGAAAACTTCTGACAAGCATAAGTCCATGAAGCTAAATTCAGGTTGAGAGTGACATCTAGTGATGCTCAGACACAATCCTCACACAACTGTTGCCAGTATTTGCAGTGTTCTCCCCTATAAAACCTTCACAAGGTACACAATGTCATAATGCTTAATTTCTTCTATGATTGTGTAAATTTATTAAGCTGAAAGTGGAAATAACATATTCATATATTTGATATGAAGAAGAAGCAGTTCACATCCAAACTTTCCAGCTGAAATCAGACTAGGTCATGTCTGAATCCTGGCAGGTGGGAGCCCAGCTTCTCCATCCTCCTGGCTGGGTCAGGAGCATCACATTCAGGAGCTGTGACAGTCAGAATTTCTCAACTTCATTTTAGTTTTATTGTTCAGTTCATAGATGTGATTTTGAATTAAGGGCCAAGAAAAAGCTTGCTGGGAAAGTTAATTGAATTTACAGCACAAGCTCTGCAAATTTTCTGCCAGGGGGCGTATTTTTAATTCAGAGGTAACTTGAGCTAGAACACGAGTTTTTCCCCTTCCTGGAAGCCTATCCACACAAAAGCGCAGATCAAAAATGTGCCAGGGCTTGGACAGCACTCACCATGACAGCCAGATGGGGACAGCTGGGAGGGACGAGGCAGCTAGGACAGGACTGGCAGCAGGGCCGTGCGTCTTACCCTGCAGGGTGCTCGGACACCCAGGGGCTGCCAGCCTGCAAGGACAGCCCAGAGTTGGGCAGGGGAAGCCCACACCAGCCCCACTGGCTGGATGTGTGGCAAATTTGAACCGTTCTGTATGTTTCACCAGAAACACAGCAAAATAAATACTTTCTTGTAGAACATCATTTTATTGCATTGGTTTTTTTTTTGTTTTGTTTTGTTTTTTTCAGGTAATTTGGGTTAATTTTGTAATGAACCCAGCGTGCACACTTTTCATGAATAGTGGAAGAACACGGAAAAGTAAATAAATAAATAAATAAATAAAATCACAGGAACTAGGAGACAGAGATTGTATCTATTCATTAAAATGGAAAAGTAAGTACATGCTGCCTAAATGATGAGGGCTTTTTTGGTTTTGTTTTTGCTTCTTTTTTAAAAGAAAACATTCATTTTTTCATTTTTCATTGTTTTGTATAGTATGTTCTGCAAAGCATAGTGTCAGTTTGATATTTAAATAAAGCAAATCAGTAATTAGCAATAGAGCTATTCGGTGTTCTTTTGTTAATTGGAAACGCACAAACTACTTAGTCACTGAATTTGAACAACGGATTTTTTCCCAGTCTTTTGAGAGTGGATCCTTGTCATCATCAATAAAAGAACAGAAACAACCCACACATTGATAAAAATAACAGTTCTTCACCCACTCAAGCCATTTCCTGCGAGCTCCCCACTGTGAGCAACAAGCACTAATAAAGGAACTGTCGGAGCAGGGCTCCCCGGCACATCCCCTGCCCTCCCAGCTGGCCGCTTAGTGCCAGGGGGACCACACAGACCCCAGGCCCCAAAAAAACAAAAATCACTTGCCCAGAAGGTGTGGTCTAATCTGACTGGGATATCTAGAATTGTTCCTCTCTTGAGCTGAGCTGAACCTTGGCTGCCTTTAGCAGCACTGCTCATGCCAGCTCGCCCTGCCATGGCCCGTGCTTTAGTCATGAAAGCTTTGCTGAAGTTGGTGACACTATACAAAGCCCCATTTTAACTCGTATTTCAACCTCTTACAAAGCATTTCATGCACAACCCTACACACCTGAATGTCAGTCTCGCTTGTTAAGACTGATGCTGCATCCAGTGACAAACCCTAAAGCTAAGCAAGTTAACAACACATGGCGTTCCAAATAAACAAAATACACCAAAAAAAAAAAAGTATCGACAGTTCTATATACTTACACCTCTGTGACACTAGATGGCACCAGACACTTCCCTAATCTCAATCTGTTACAGAAGTGGCCCAGCAAAGCAGTTTAGACCAAAGAGCCGCATGTATGGGTTTAAGTGACAGGAGCCATAAAGCACTGGACTCTACACCGTTTTCAAGATGTCCCTCAGCCCCTGGGAGTGCCTGGGGACAGCAAGGATGAGTGTTAAATGCTGAAGGGTTTGAAATAGCAAAAAACTGACAGTGGAGTCTAAGAGAGATGTAAAGCAATCCTGGTCCCATGCTCCTGAAAGCCTCAGAGGCCAGCCTTCGGATCGCAGCTGTGAAAGCCGTGAAACACGACTGCTCCGCTGCTGTAACGAGATGCACAGCGGGTCGAGGAGTCAGGATCTCCCATATTCCAGGGGGGGCTTTTCACCCTGGAAAAAGCCTTGTGAGAGAAGGTTGCCTCTTCTCCAGTGATCTGTTTGAAACTTCAGCCTGTGATCTGTCAGAAAAGGTATTTGGTAATGACAAAAGCAAATACTGGGGGGGTTGAGGGGACTGAGGAACAAACAAACACAGAAGATCACTGTTCCCTCCTGACATTCACCCTGTTTCGTTCTGGCCCCTGCACCATATGCTCAGACAACTAGTGTAGTTGCTTCATCTGCTTTAAGTCTTGCCCAGCAAATGACAGGATAAGAATAAAGCAACAAGCATCCTCATACAATCACTATGTCTTAGATAAGTCACTGATGACGTGCTGATGGCTGAATCTGCACGTGCAGTTGACCATCCTTATTGTACACACAATTAATCCTGTTGCTTTAGACAGGAGTGTTGCAAACACTAAGCATTCACTAAAACCTTCACACTTCTTTACACGTGCAGTGGTGTAATTTTAAGATCAAGCAAGGCAGTGAATCATGAACACTTTAGCACAGTCACAAGCCCAGATTTTCTAAAGAATGAGCTACTACACACCACCTAACTCAGCAAGCACAAGATAGATTCCTAGATCCTGGCTTTTAAAAATTATAGACAAAGTTGTTGTTCAAATAACGAAATTAAATTAAATAAATTTTGCCTTTGGGCAGCTCCTTTTGGCTCTGTCTCTGAAACAGCATCCACAAGAAAACAGGCCTGCAGGCATGGTTCTGGGCAGCAGCAGCAACAGAAAACCAAAATTGGCTAAATCAAACCCCGCCAATTTTCACTCCAGAAATCATTCATCATTATCCTGTATTTTACAAGGTAAGGCACACTCAGCTACATTCTCTTCTGTATTTTTAGCCACAGATGTTATTTAGAAACCTTAGCCACCAATGTTTGCCAGTGGCAGGTGACTACTAAGAGCTTTTTGAAATTCCAACATCAGTGTCACTGAATATTTGCTGGGGAATGGAAAGAGCGAGGGGAAGTCTGCAGAATCTGGAGGCATTCACACACCACTTCTCCCTTAGTATGAGAAGTGAAGAAACAGATTCCAGGAAAAATACCTGCCCAGCTTCACACGACTAGGGGACTACAGAGGGGAAAGCACAAAGCTCAGGCTCTCAGCCCCAGTGTGTTTACCTCCCTGCTTTTCATGGATTGAGACCTCAGTGAGAGGAAAAGTTGAACTACATTTGAAAAGAAGAATCTTGTGTTCAATAGACACGAATTAAGTAATCTGGGTTTGAATCTCAGTCACATAATCTCATTATATCTCCACTGCAGAATGATAGGAGCATGTTATTCCCTTTCCTTTTCTGACATCTAATTAGCCAGCAAAGGAAAGATAACCCAGTAGGCATGGGTGTGCGTCTACAGCAATGACAGATCTCTGGACACCTTGTTAGCACATGGTCTTTCCAGAAAGTCCACAAAAGCCTTTTAAGCTAATATTGCTTGGAGAAAGAAAGGCATCATCAGATCACATAAAGAAAATCCTTAGTAAAATTAGGCATATATATTGTTAATATATTGCATGTGTACATATATTAATAGTGTATATATTAATATTGTATATATTAATATTATATATGTGTATGTATTTGTGTGTGTGAAACCTACAGAGAAGAACACAGAGGGAGTTAGGGGGAAGCAGGGAGGGGTTTGAAGATTCAGCCTGTCCACCTGAAAAAAAAAAAAAAAAAAAATGCTGGGTAGTGACAACATTATCCTTCAGAACACTATGAGTGAGGGACATCCTGAGATCAGACTTCCCTGGTTTAGGGTTATGTCACCTGCATCCTCTGAGCACAGGAGAGTAAGGTTGCAGAATGGTTTCAGAAGTTTCTAAGCTGTTAGCAACAGTGTCCTTGGTGAATTCAGATGAAATCTAATTAATTTCTGCCATCAGAAGTTAAGTAAGATTGAAGATGGATGTAACCTTTTCATGGCAACACCTTTTCTTGTCAAGAAAACATTCAGTACTAACAAAATGTCAGTTTTTCTTCTTTTAAATGGGAAAATGTGCTATTCAAAACCCCCTAACTATACATTATCAAAAAATACAAAAGAAATATGTGTAAATAACCTTGAGTACTTGAACTGGAGAAAACACACACACACACACAAAACCATTAAATGCCGTGAGTCTAAATAGATGTCGCTTCAGTTTTCATTACCAAATGGGTACAAGGTTTCACAAATCATTTTGCTTTCTAAATGCATTTAGCTTTCCATATCAAGAAGATTCTAACAGAAAATATTTACACACTGTGGTTTGACATTACTAGCAAAAAACAAACAAACAAGAAAAAAATATATATATATATTGCAAATTTCAGAATCCAGAAAAGGGAAGCACTCTAATCCTGAAGAGAGTTTAAATCTCATTTTACCCCAAAGGGCCAAATCCCTGGAAGCAGCAGTACAACTGTGCCTGTGTGGTTGGTTTAATAAACAGACACAGGCCTTTGCTATTTGTAGTTACAGCTAAATCTAAGCAGTAACGAAAGATTGTCTCACTCCGTTCTAGAAGTTATTTACAAATAGCAATGCAGATAAAAACACCAAAGCTGAATTTCTTTTTCCAGCTATAGTATTAAAGTCACATCTGCCAAACACAAAAAGAACCTAGGACCAAACTAGCAGGACAGAAGTTAGGTACATCTCTGGTACTTGAGGAGTAATAGTATAAAAAAATAAAAATAAAAAAATAAAAATAAAAAAAAAAAAAAGCTGTGATTTTCTGATTTTTGTTTCTGCCCTTCTTATATGTGTATTTTGTCTGCAAGGAAGCAACACTGGACAGCAACAAACTGAGGTAATCTAAGCATCAACAGAAAATTCTCTCCCAGTACCCATCCACCCACAGCATCTGACACCTCAGTAAAACCATCTTTGAACCTTGCCTGTCTCCAAAGCCTTGCATTCATCTGTAATGCCAGGAAATAAGTCAGCCAGCAGCACTAGGTTATTAGGCTTTAGACAGCCAAATGCACCTACAGCTCAGCCTGGCACCGCAGGGCAATGAGATTTATGAAGACAAAGGCTGCAATATTTTCCAGAGACACAAGGAAAATACTCTGGGGATTCTTGGCACTGACAAAGCTGAACAGCAGAATGCAGCTGGCTCAATCATATCTGTTTGTCTTTCACCGTTTATGTGAGAGGACACAACTGATACTCAGTGTTATTAGTCTAAAGCACTTAAAATCCATTGAATATGACAGAGCACCTGCAGGTGCTGAGAAGTGTTTTGCAATCAGATCTGCTTTGTCTCCTTTTGAACTTGGATGAGAAAGAAAACTGTGTATCATGTCCAAAAGTCGCGTCTGGTTAAATTAACTTGTTAACAGGCTGCAATTATAGAAATATTCATCTAAAAGCCACTTCGTTGTAATCACTGCTAGACGTTCCTGTTTCTTGCTAATCACAAAGGTTGGCAGACCTCTCTCCACTTGCAGTACTGGAGCTTTTTGCTGCAGCCAGGGTTGAAAGGAAATTGAAAGAATCAACTCAAAAATGCTGTGAACTTCAAGCATTCTACTTTGATAACGTTTCTGTTGGTTATATCAGGTGAGGATCTACTCTTCCGATTTGAAAATCTCTTCTAGTAATCTGATACAAATTTGCACACCCTCTATTCACCTCAGATTCACTCTTGCCTCAGATCATAGTGAGCCTCAGACTATAAAATAACTTCATTAGCTATTGACTTGCTTGAAAAATGTATGAAATACAACTTCTTGGAAAAAACAATTGATATTTTTCCAGTATTGGATCTGATGAATGACAGTCTATGAATGACAGTAGTAAGAATGCTTTTGCAAAGCTGTTACTCTAAGACTTTCATAAAAAAGCACAGCATTTTAGTGGACAGTACTTAATCATCCAAGTATTTATGATGGTGTCATCATATGTCGTTTTTGCCAGATTATTGTGAGGTTCCTACTTCTATCTTGGTTGGGGTTTGATAACCTGAAAGCAAAAGAGCCCAAACCAGATTTCCACTATTTTTGATAACTAGTAATATCTTCATGACTTCAGGGAAAAATACTAAATGATTTTTTTTTTCTTGAACTAGGTCGCTACTCAACTGGTTTACTACCTACAAATTATGTACTGAATAAGATCTGAAGTTTAATTTATTGCATTTGTCAAGTATTCTATTACCAAAACCTAAAATTCTACCAAGTCAAGAGTTCAGCACAGAATAACTCTGTGTGTCAGTAGAGAGCTGAGTAACCACCATGAAGTGCCCAGGTCAACAATTCAAGCACATGTTTAAAGATATTTCCAAATCAAAGCCTATAACATAATGGGCACTCTAGAAAGGTGCACAGAATTCAAAAACAGTGTGCTTTGCTTTGTCTTTGCTAAGATAAAATATTTTTATTTTTATCTAAGTCCTTTTCTATAAAGAGCAAAACTGAGGAGAAATCTTCAAAAGTATTTCAATCATTATTTTGGCTATTTGGAGCAGCAGGAAAGGAGTAATTACCTGTTGCATAGGAATAGCTGCCTGATTATTATTCTATGACTTCCTTTAAATTTTCCAATTTGGTTTGGCACAAACTATTGTTGAAAAAGACTGAAAATAAAAGAAAATGATATGCATTTATCAACTGATACCAGATTGATTCTTGTGACAAATGTTAAACAAGGTTTTTCATTCAACATAATCACAAGAGAATTATGTTTAGAAAACTCCATTATTCACACTTAGCAGTAAATGTTATTTTCTCTTTACCTTTCCCTGAGGATTATACAGTTTTTCTAGTGAAGAAACAAGTGAGTAATAATAGCACGTAACCCAAAATATATATGTATATATTTATCTGTGGAAAAGCAGCGGGAACTGACAGCTGAGGGGCATCAACTTATGTTAATATTTATAATAATATGTTATTGCAAAGTATATTGCAAAATTTCATTTCATGTAGGCTTTCCAATTCTGAGCAGAGCAATTCCTAACACCTTCTGAAAATAAGGGCTAAGGTGTCTTGTGCAAGCACAGCTTCCTCCCATTTTCGCAGAGACCCTAGAGTTGGCTTGAGCTTTCAATCAGATACATGATGCTCAAGCCCACTATTTTTAGCACTTAATGGCAAAGCTAATAGTGCCATTAATCCACTCCGGTATATAACATTCAATTTCCACTTCAAATTGCATCTCAGTGCAAATGGTAGCTTGATTCCTGCTGTCAGATGCATTTGGAAAATCATGATGAAACATATTTAATGACTTCTGATTCTCAGATTCAGCTGACACATGGGGAAACCTGTAGCAGTCTTTTGGAACAGTGTAATGGAGAATTTGAGAGTTGATATTTACAGAACTGAAACTGAAAATAATTTTTTGGCCTGGGCTGAAGTAAAGCCATGTTAAGTCAGCCTGGATACTTCCCGTGTGCTTCATCCCCTTGTTCTGACTCTCCTGACTGGATGTGGCTAAGCCTCTTTGCTGTTTTGTTTCCTTTTACACCTTCTATATTCTTCCTAACACATGTAATTGAATTCCTTTTAGTCACATCTTGTTCCTTTTTTCTTTTCTTTTTTTTTCTCTTTTAAAGGCAGGTGTTTCTAGAAGAGAGAAGTCACTGCCTTTATTATCCAAAAAAAAAAAAAAAAAAATGCAAGGCAATTAATAGCTTTCCTTTGAAAAAAGGGAAGCTGCAAGCTCTGTTGTTTGTTTTTTTGTCTTGAGTCATTTCTCCAGCTAATGGCTACTTAAGGATTAAATCATGATACCCAAAGCAATAAATTATATAAGATGATTCACTCATGCTTTATACTAATCATGACTCAGTTCTGGTTTTGCATGTTAACTGAAGAGACACTTTTTTTATTCTGAAGAACTAACGAGTGTAGTGCAGTACATTGCTGTGCCCGGCCAGATGGGGAAGAGAGGACTGGAATTTAAATGGCAAACCACTCCTGGTTTACATGGCAGTGCCTAAAACATTAGTGCCCCTCCATCAGCAGGTGATCCAGAGCCAAGCCCAGAAGGATGCTGTACCTATTTAAAATACCTCCGGGGTGGGCACTCTTTTCCATGACTGGGAGCTCTGCCTTCCATCCTGCTCCCACCCAAGAGAAAACAACCTCCACCTGCCACTTCACATGACAATGCACAAGGAAGAGCTTACAAGGAGGGAATATCCTGTCCAGCCTTGCAAAGCTGGGCTCCTCCTCTGTTGGAAAGACAAAGTTTATTAGGGCAGTGACAATCACTATATCCAGAGATCACTATCTTCAGCACACTCCAGCAGCTCGAGAGAGCTGGCAAGAAACAACTGAGGTTCGCTGCACAAAATAAAGACAGCTGCTCTAGGCATAAATCCATAACTGCTACACTCTAGAGGGGGCAATATATTTTCCCTATCATGGGATTAGAGGAATGGCAGAGATATTTTGTTGTTTTAATTTATCTGCTTTGAAACACATCAGTGTGAATTTAGGGAGAGACTTTGAAAGACCAATTAAGTTCTTTAAAATGTTAACTGGACAAATTGTTGGGCAAGTCCCCAGCTTACTTTACTTATTAAAACTTCTGCAATGGATGCCGCCCTTGCACAGGTATCATCTGAAGTCTGAATTTGAGGTTGAATTACTGGTGCATGTTAATGAAACTGTGGGCTCAAAATGAAAATGAAAAAGATTTTTCACTTTCTGAGCTAACAAACCTGTGATAGAAACTCCAAATATCAGTACACGTGACACAGCATTGCTTTGATTCTAAAGAACTCCTGTGAAAACACCAGTCATGAAGTACACAGACATCGGTTAGTACTTTCAAAAAAATCAAATAAAAAATTCACTACACAGCTATAGTGTGATTGAATAATGTGCAAGGAAAATCCACCTTGTGCTATCCGCTCAATACATGGTAACTGGACCCACACAGGCTTAAAATCAGTACAATTCCATGTGTGGTGGCCTCCCATGAGAAAAAGCAGCTACTGGGAGGAAGGTTTATTTTTCAAAGAGTAAAGAAAGGCAAGGGCACATGCAAATTTATTTCAGATCTCCAATAGATGACTAGCTGGGGATCATCATTAGCTTAAGGGATGATAAAAAAGTTCAAGCCCAATTAGGTTAGAAGTAAAAATTACTGCAGGTCATTGGACATGCTTCCTAGGAAAACAGATCAACATTAAATTTCCATTCTCACGAACTGAAAAATAATATTAAAACAATAATAATAATAATAATTGGAAAAAGTTAATAAATAAATATAATGAAAGAAAAGGACAACTGAGGCAATTGGACTTGAAGAACCCTGTCCTTGAAGCAAGTGTTAGCAGAGCTTTTTTTGAAAGTGTACTCATCTACAAATGCACTTCCATGTAATGTGTTAAAGAGCCAGCTGAGGGTCTGGACACCTGGGGTAACCCTTCACTGCATATACAATATAGTCTACTTCTGAGGCAGGGGAGAGGAAAAAATATATATATTAACTAGGAAGAGTTGGTTAAGCCTTAGGCTGACTGAGATCCTTCAGCAGAGCTGGAGAGCCATGCCAGCGAGGAGGCACAATGCAGAGGAGACGTGCACCTGCACTTTGCTTCACTTGTGAGCAAGGAATTTGGGAACCAAAATAAACAAACAAAGCCCAAACCCAAAACGTTTTTGAGCAAGAAATGAAATCCCTGAGAGCTTATCTCTGGTAAAACCACCACTATCTAGCTTTCAGAGTACGTCAGCCAGAGCTCTGGCTCTGGGCAGGAGTGTGGAGCAATATAGTGCATGGGCACCCTACACACCTCTGAGCACCCTCACTTTTTTTTCTTTTTTTTTTCTTTTTTTCTTTTTCTCCCCCAGATGAATTTTAGGGCAAATCTATCATATTTGTTATCTGCAGAGGGCGCCAGACAGTTTCAGATCCGCTGGTATATCCAGCGAGGGGATGCTGTACCTGGTGGTTGCAGCTGTCACTCAGAAAGGTGCTTGCTCTCTAATGGCCACTGCTCTGCAAGGAGGATGTAGTAGGAGTTGTTTTTTATTTCATGCATGTATAAACCCCTTGGTTCTTTTTTTTTATTATTTTTATTATTTTTTTTACTTTTCTTGCCTTTGAAATAGCAAGAGATGCATCACAAGCTGCAACACATGAACCCACACTGGCCCCAGCCAGCTGACAGCAGCAGATGAGGAAACTGCCTGCTTTTAATCTTTTAATCACCAGAATTAGAACCAGCAACATGCTACTGATGATTTTTTCCTTCATAGAAAACTGTCTGATGCCTGATTTGAAGCTCACTTTCTTCTAAGGCAGAAGAGCAGCCTGTGACTGACACAAAACTCACTGTAAATGAAGATTTTATTATTTTTTTTTATGTTTCTATTTGCAAAATCGATTAACAAAAACTCCTGCTTGATTCCATCCCATGTGCACAACAACAACTTGGAAAGCTTTTTTTTCTTCTTTTTTTCTTTTCCTCCTTTTTTGCAACCTTTGCTCTGTCAGGTCTGTAATCCCTTGTGAATTCAAGTCCTTTGCTGACAATGAATACCACACACTTTGCCTTTTCATTTCAGCCTGTGCTGCTTAATGTCACCGAAGACTTCAATGACTCAATTCTCAACAACAGAAGCGGCGATGGATTTTGTGAGCAGGTCTTCATAAAAGCTGAGGTCTTCTTGACTTTAGGGATCATCAGCCTGCTGGAAAACATCCTTGTCATTCTTGCAGTGCTGAAGAATGGAAACCTACATTCTCCCATGTATTTCTTCCTGTGTAGCTTGGCTGTGGCAGATATGTTAGTGAGCATGTCAAATGCCTTGGAGACCATCATGATTGCAATCCTGAGCAACGGCTATTTGATCATTGATGACCACTTTATTCAGCATATGGACAATGTGTTTGACTCGATGATATGTATTTCTTTGGTAGCCTCAATTTGCAACCTCTTGGTTATAGCCATTGACAGGTACATAACTATTTTCTATGCTCTCCGTTACCACAGTATCATGACAGTGAAGAAAGCTTTAACCCTGATTGTGGTCATTTGGATCGCTTGCATCGTCTGCGGCATCATATTCATTGCCTACTCAGAAAGCAAAACTGTCATTGTCTGTCTCATCACAATGTTCTTTACCATGCTCTTTCTCATGGCCTCCCTTTATGTTCACATGTTCTTGTTTGCACGCCTGCATGTTAAGCGGATCGCTGCCCTCCCTGTGGACGGGGTGCCCTACCAGCGTACTTGCATGAAAGGAGCTGTCACCATCACTATATTACTAGGTGTCTTCATTGTTTGCTGGGCACCTTTCTTCCTTCACCTCATTCTCATTATTTCTTGCCCAATGAATCCATACTGTGTCTGCTACACTTCACATTTCAATACCTATCTGGTCTTGATAATGTGCAACTCAGTAATTGATCCGCTTATTTATGCCTTCCGGAGCCTGGAGATGAGAAAGACTTTCAAAGAAATAGTGTGTTGCTGTTACGGCATGAGTGTGGGACAGTGCATGCTGTGAACATCTGGCTTTGTGTTGAGAATAGAGAGAGGATACATACAATAAGTGTATGAATATATACATGTATGCCGATACCTAGCAAGTTCATTTTAAAAGCTGTGCTTGAAGGAAGGGCACAGGGAAAAAAAAAAAAAAAGAAAGAAAAAATGAAAAGAAATATATATATATATATATTTAATGCCTTGATTTATACTTTTCAAAATGAGAATGATTCAACTAAATGATTTGAAGTTATTTAAATAGTTGTAACAAAATTAAATCCAAAGCAGTTTGCAAAATAGATCAAAAAACTTACTGGGAAAAAAAAATCCTGAAAGTAAATGCTACCTTACAGAGAATGGAATAATATTGTGCCTCTACCCTTCATTTGTACCTGTTGCTTTATCTCTGTGCCTCTGTCAACAAAGTCAGTGTTTACTAAGAGTCCATTAGTAACCTCTATGAAAAGCTATTCACTTGCAAGACAAATTAATCGAAACAAATCAAACCACTGATAGGTAACAGCACGGCTGTACAGTAACTCCAACGTCTCTGTCTTTTAATAAAGGATTAGATTGACATTCATGCTGCTTGCTATTAAGTCAACTGAGAAAAGTCTTAAAAGGATCAAAGTAAGCAGTTGCCTGGCACTGAAATATTCTTTCAGTAGAAGTCAGCTAAGTGAAACTGAACAACTATTGTATAAGTGATAGTGTGATTTGAACAGCTGACTGATAGAAGTGACTCATTTAAGAAGGCATCTACATTGCTTATTGTGATATAGGAGTATTATATCCTCTAAAGTTAAAAAAATATATATGGAATGCACTGACCAATGCACTATTTGGTATGTTAATAAAATCAATCATGGATATCTCCTTGTGATAAATAGCTACCAATAAGATTCACCCCTTGAGAATTTTGAAGACCAGGGGTCTGAAGACAGAGCTGAATATAAGGAATAGCTAAAATGCCAAATAGTTTGAATTTAGCTTTGTATTAAAGCTGCATGAACACTTCAGAAATAGCCATTTGGCTAATTTAGGTACCTTCAAGAAGTAACATGTGTATGGCAGATATGACTTCTATGCACTGTGAAGTATGTGTCATGGGTCACACTGACTTTACTTAAAGATCTTTAAACTGAGATGAACACTGCTGCATTGTAAGTAAGAAAGCAACATGGTCTTTGCGATCATTTTCATGTGCAAGTCTGTGGCATGTAAAGCTTGCAATTTCAGCTACAACAATTTAGTCTTTTCCTCTGCTTCTAATAGGAACAAACCACATAAGTGGCCTTCAAATAGCTTATTGTAACTGAGCAATGGCTGACGTGATTTGTATGTAACACAATGTACAGGCAGTATCACTGTCATCACAGTGCCAGACTAAGAAAACTCTAAGCCATTCAAGTCTACTTGGCAACTTTCTAGTATCTTGCTTTTAGAAAGGACATTTTGACTTGAGACTTGATTTTACTTTTTTTTTTTTTTTTCAGTGGAACTGCTAAGTTTTTATTTCTGAGGCTCCCCTTTACCAATATAGGAACAGTTATCCAGACCAGGGCCCCCCACTGCCAGTTCTGCATTCACACACCATTAGTCTGGCACAATCCCTGGGTGATGGTAGCTTCATGACCAAAGAAAGAAAGAAAAATAAAGAAACCACTAAGAGGAGCACATAGCAGAACTGGCACAAATGGAAGTTCTCCCACATTTCAGACAGCAGAGAAAATCCCATCAAGTAGCAAGTAAACTCAAGCCAAATGCTTTCAACCTGTATCGATGTCTCACAAATCACAGTTTCACAGCACTACGATCTGTTTTGTCAACTCTGTCTGTCTTTCGCAATGCCAGATGTGGCATATTAAGAAGAACTGAAATAAATCATCATAGGAAATCCCACAACTGACTTTTCTTGCTGTGGAATTATTGTACCTACTTAGGAAAAGCCCTACCTGCCATTAATGTTCTGTACATTTATACCACAGAGCATGGTTTGCCATGATATTCTGCCTCAGGTTATTGTGCATTTAGCTCTTATTGTACCTGATGTCCTACTTACTTCTCATTTTAAAAGTGATTTTAGATGAGACTGATTCATGCTGTGCTGTGCCTTTAAATAAAAAACATATAGAGAGAGATCTGTTGAATAAAACAATCTGAAGGTACCACTTAGAATCCTGTTTGCTTCTCTCAGTTCATGATGCCATGTCAAACCACAGGCCACAAAACTAGAAATAAAGTTTAACGTTGGTCAAAAACTCCTCAATCTGTGTGCTGTCCACAGAGTTATGCAGAAATGAGCAAAAAAGCCCGACATCTCCATCCCACTGGCAAACACTATGGAAAGAGAACCCACAAAATCTCTCAAACATCTCTCACACTGCTTTCAGCCCCAGCGACTAAACGTGCAGCTCCCCCCACAGATCATCCGCAGAGACGGATGGTGTGCTTGTCGAGTCACATTTCCAAATTCCCAACTATAACTCACACTTTGGAAGCCCATGGTGCAGCACCCGGCATGGAGCCAGGATGCTAGCCATTGGTATCCCATCTGTGATGGGAAAGGAACGAAAGTTTCCATGGGATTGAATCCCAGAGTAAAAAGGTACTGAATGAAATTAATGGTTACAACTCCAGATGTGAAGTGGAAGTGAATGGAAGAACAGGACTGCTCTCAGAAAATATTACTGCAATCACTTCCTTTGGGCCAGACCTTAACGCTTCATAGAGAAGGGAGTCAAAGAACTGGTGTCCAGCCACCCACAGGGTTAGAGCTGAGGCTCAGGTCCGCATTCATCTAAGGGACACACAATGAATGGAGCATCAGCAGTGATCCCCCAAAACAGCATCATGTGTCTGTACAGCAGAACAGACACCACAGCAGCACATGCTACTCAGGGCAGCAGCCCTGAACATGAGCAACACTTCCACCTGCCAGTTATCTGCCCGTTTGTAGTTGCAGTGAAACGGGAACATTTTCAGAGAAGCTACTGGTAAATATAATGTATGATATGCTTATGAGCAGAAGTGCTTCTTCCTTGGTAAGAGTGCTAGGCTTCACGAGATAGATACTGTTTCCCCTTAAACAGGATGGGAAATGGCAGAGATAATATCCTTTCCATTTAAAGATTCCATTTGTATGGATTTATTGATTCCGTTTCTGTGCACAAAAATTAGTCAGTCCATGAGCACTGCATTTTCCATTTGAACTGTCATTTGCACAGAGATTTGTTAAAAAACTCTCATATATTCAGACAAATACTTGAATTCTCAGGAGCACAAGAAATTCACTAAGCCAACTCAATACATCATATTCTGCAAATTATAGCTAGCCTTGCCTTTGATGTAATATTAGGACTGTGCATGCAATTTTTCCATCAAAAAGTGTCTAAATATTTTATAATTGAAAGCATTTATCCTAATGGATAAATAACAAAGTCCAGGAACTGAATCCTGCACTAAACCAAGGTCATCAGTTGGGCCATTGGTACAAATACCTTGGCAGAGTTAAACCCCCTTCACTGAAATACAGTGCTTATAGCAGTTGAAGCCCAGACTGGGACCACAGCTAGCTGTTTGGTTTGGTAGCTATACCTAAACCACTACGGTGATTTTTAAGCTGCACAACTCTCAGTATGACAGAAACCTCTCAGCTAGTATGACCTGGACACTACAACAGCCAGCATGGGTACAGCAAATGCAACTGTTCCCTGTTAGCTTGTTCCTTTCCTGGCTCCACCCTGAAAAAGTAGAGACAAGCTGCCTTCAGACTGATTAATACGACACTATCCCTTCTGAACAAGGTATAGAAATTTGGAACACGCTCTGTGGGCTACAGGGTGCAGGAGGGCTCCTACAGCTGCTGTTGGCAATCTGAAGGTTGGCTCCAACTGTCCCTGTAAACATTGCTACTGAGCAACAGCAGGGCTCTTTGACATTCCCTCTTCAGAACAACCCTGGGTATAGGCAGGGATCTGATTCTTTATCACAGCTATAATGCAATGCCTGTGTTCAGCAGACTTTTAGGTGGAAGGCTGAGGAAGGATAAAGCTTTCAAGGAAAAAAAAAAAAAAAAAAAATGTGAAGAACATTCAGATATGTTGTTCTGCCCATTTTCAAAGGTTAAAACTTAAAAGGTTAAAATGGAATCCTGTTTTTAAGTGTTTCAATTAATAATGGATATTAAATGAATAGAGTCATGGACCAAGGAAGATAAAGCAGCTCGTTTAGGCTAGGGCTACAACTGAAGCCCTTTTGCACAGGTTAAGCTCACTACACAGAAAGCAATGCGGCGTCACAGCTGCACGTTTTATTGTGTTCTCGCTAGGCTGGAATAGATTAGAGTCACAGCTCAAGTCAGGCTTTACACTGATGAATGAAAATAAGCTGTATTGGATTTTCTCCAAAGAAAAACATAGCTTTCGATTCTTTAAATCTGCTTGGAAAATAAGTAATTTTTATTCTTCTTCCTTGTTTAAAATGATTTTTTTTCTTAGAAATAACAAGCCCAGGAAAGCTTGCTTCAAATCCAATTTTCATAAGCATCCACCATCTTAGCAACCTCATAGCCATTATATATTTCATAGGCAATTTAAATTGTAGTTCACAACTATGCTTATTCATCACTCTCATAACACACACCCGTTAGAGTCAGTCACTGGGTGAGGTACCAACACAGGGCCTTTCTACTCGCACCGCTGCAGGCTTGAGCAAAAGATGCATTTCTATCACACTCACAGATTCAAGTTGTGCACAGTAGACCTAAACCTGCATGAGACATAGAGGTTTGTATATCATTAGTGGGACAGAAATGTCTCTGAAACAAAAACCATAAAAATGGAACCCAACTGATTTGGTCTTTGTGCAACACTGTATTGGGCAAGGGGGCAGAAGGCAAGTCCAGAAATGTATATATATATTATCAGGAAAACTCGTGACAAGGACTTTGAAGAATTAAGATAAATTTCTGTGATATTCACAGCCTTTTGAAGACACTGATGAGAAAAGGAGATCTACTCATAATTCTTACTCATTCATATGACTTTGGCTGCACCAGAAGAGAACACAGAGGTACGTTCTGGAATGACGATGAAAGTATATTTAATATTTGCTATTATCACTGATATGAGTGTTCATACCAACAGAATTAACTGCCTTCTGTAAACAGTTCTGAATTTCCAAGTTTTTTAACTGCAAAATTTAAAACAAACTACGTAGAACACATTTTATTTAATTTCTTTATGAAAAACACAAATTTTTATTTTATTTGAGGATATTCCTTGCTCGTGTGATTAGAAACAAACAAGGCACTGATGAAGCAAGGTTTACTTAGAAGACGCTTAAATCCATGATTCTACCATTTCAACTTTCTCCATTAATAAAAGACACAGCCAATACACACCTTCAACCATTAACTGAAGCAATTTCTGGTTTGCTCTATACTGCATTATTGAGTCAAACTCACCAATATTCCAGGAAGAGTAAAATATATAGAACAGCCCTCTTTCACTGTAAGAAGTATAATAAGCAGCATGACACTTTCAACACATTATTGATATAATTGCCATAATTGTAACGATGCACTCTGGGGGTAAGCTGCAACTGAACCACAGAGCCAGATGCCAAGCATGACGGACTCGGGGCTGCTCTGCACTAATACATAACTTGAATTAACATTTAAGCATGGGTAAACCCACATACATCACAAGGAATGAACATTTCTTTAGACTTACATATTCCTAAACGTACAAGAAACTGTAGGTAAAGCAAAACAACTGCAGACCTCCACCCTTGTGCACCTGCTATTTTATGCTTTTCCATTCAAACTAACTTACTCAATGCATTCCCATTTCGTACAAGCAATTGGGTAGCAATTTCACTATATCTGTACCTTCAAAAACTGTACAACTGAAACAACCTACCCCCAAAGGGGCCATTATACTGAGTGAGTTGATAATCAAAGCAGTGAAAAGGTGCAGCTGGGAGAATCAGTCTAAACAGTTATTTCCTGTGATGAGGAAAGGCAGCAAAGGCCTATTAGCACTCATTCCATTAGGGGTTCACATTACACCTTAACGAAGTTTTACATGAGTGTCAGTGTATGTGACAAATGTGCTGGAGTGCATGCTGAGAGAAAAGCATCCAAGTGTGATGGAGAATAAGAGCATTAAGAAGCAGAGTCCTTCCTCTGCCATTAGCATACAGCTGTGAAGGTCGTCTCAGGACTTCTTGAGCTGTAAGTGGATTCAACTCCTTGTCTCTTTTTGTAGTATCTTATTGCATGATGGTGGGTGTTCCTAAAAGCTAACATTACAAGCAAGGCAGAGTCTTTTCAACGGTCACTGAAGAAGATGAGATTCTTCTGCTCACTTCCCAGAAAAGTCAAATTAGTATAATGCTTCACGACATCTGTGCCAGGAACAACTTTCTTCTTTGGCTACAGAGGGAGCTGACAGGGCCTGCTAAAAACTAGCACTTAAATGTTTTTATCTAACTGTTAGTTTTGTCAAGGTAAGTGGTCACACAGTTCTATGTTCAGGAAAAAAAAAAAATACAGAAGTAGCATTACTTTTGGAAATAACTTGGTTTTTTCCTTTACCCCTAGTGAAATAAAGTGAATTTATATCCTACCCTGCAGACCCTGACCTTCCCAAATCAAAAATGAACTAGTGAAAAAATTGCAGAGTACTTTTGTTTTTCCTGAAATATCTATGTAATGAAAAGGGCAGACAGAGGCATCTCTGTTTCTTCTAGTTATGCCATCACATCTGAGATCATAAAGGAAATCTGGTTCCAGAATTGCCCAAACAGTGGGAGACCTAGAGCTATAGCAATGCCTGCGCACAGGAGTCCCAGCGTACAATGAGTTCATTCCACAAATCATCGCAGTTCGGCAACTGCTGAGACTTTCATCACCATCAGGCTTAACAGCCCTAAGAAAGTATTAGGTAAAAAAGAGAGAGAAAAGAAGGCTGGATGGAAAACTGAAGTCTGAACATCTGTTCAAACAGCTACTGGTGGCATGTAGCAAAGCTAAAAAACATGGGAGAAGACAAGATCTGACAATGGATAAGTTTGGTGCTTGTAAGCAGACAAGGACTATCATCTGTGAAATATAAGCATCTGCAGCTAATTAGTACAGACTTTGTCTGAATCAATGTTAACTACCTTATTTCACAAAGGCTACATGCTGCTCCTGTCTTCAGCCTTTAAGAACAAAGCAGCTCTTCACAAAATACTTGTCTTACAAATCGATGCTGAACATATTCTTAAATGGGGCAGAACACCAGAGCAATCCTTACAGGCTTTTATTGCTTACCTCTTCATCACAGAAAATTATCTGATAGCCATGAACCTATCTGACTTCAGTAATCTTAAAACTGTACAGCACGTACTTGAAAATCAGCTCTAAATCAAGGACTCATAATTTGAAGTTCTTAAGTGGTATGTGGACAGTAAACAAAGATATTCTTTCTTTTTCAGTCTTCTCTGCACAAAATCGACTGAGGTAGACTTGGAATTCAAAACTTCTCGTAAAAAGAAGCTAGAAAGCAAAACCAAACGTGAAGCATGGAGTAAATTTATCCTCATGGATAGGAAATAGATTCATGTGTTTGTTTATAAACCTTGACATGCAAAAACTTCAACCAAACATACTGCTGTCAAAACGAAGTATACTGTGTTAAATTTTTATATAATATACCATGTATTCAATCAAGCATATTATATACAAAGATGGTTCTCTAACATATAAAAGATGTTCCTAAATTTAAAAGAAATCATATTTATGTAGACTCTATTACTGTATTTCCATGTTCGCTGCAAATGTGGTGGGGAGCTTTATTCCTCTTGACTTTGTGACTGCAGCTTTCCTTTTGCTTCTGAGCCAAGGATGTGTAATCAGTAACTGTGATCATGTGTTCTGCAAAAGCTACCACAGGCACCATTAACCACCTTCATATCCCTCATTTGAGAAAACAGCTCTAACAATTCCAGTAATGAAAAACATTTGTATATGGTTATGTAAGTCTAATGCTTAAATAAGCTTGATGGGATATTAATCATCCAGATTTTATAAGAGATCATATGTGAAGTAAATGAATGTATGATTTCATTTACAATGATGAGCCATGTAAGTTGTATAAGTTTGGAGAGGGTGGAGGCAAAAAAGGAGATTTGTGTAGGTTTGGAGAAGCTTTTAAATGTCCAAACAGATTGTGTAAATTTAAATTAATTTCTTGGTTGGTTTTTGTTTGTTTGTTTTTTAATTCACAACTAAAAACTAGGAAAAGGCTGGAGGTTTCAAGAAAATAATTTTCAACCACCAGATTGGTCCTGGCATTTTCACTGAGGAGTCAGAGCATACCGTATAGATAATCGTGGGAGAGAGGCAAAAGGGCTTGTCATTTTAAAATGTTACCCATGAGCCCAGCCTGTATCTTCTGAAAGACACAAGTGACTCTCAGCACTAAAACCATGAAAGCAGGTTCACTTTAGCAGCACAAAAACTAAGGAGAATGCCTGCCTACTGCATCATGTAACGACCTGAGCATTCAGTTCCAGGAGAGGGGAGTAGCAAAGGAAGGGCAATGTGTCCATCATCAGCAAATACAGAAGTTGTCTCAAGACATATTTTTAAACAGAATCACCTAAAATTCTCTAAAAACAATGTTCTTCTCTCAGGCTTGTTTGAGGGGGTTTCCCACTGCTTTCTGTGACACCTATTGCAGAAGGTACTTAAAAGCAAAATTTGAGTAGGAGATTCTCTTTTGGTCTCTGCCTTTCCGTGTCTCTTTGCCAGCTATGCAAGTGTTTTCAGTCCTCTGCTTTTCTATACACCAAATGCAACCTCTCAGTTATTACCCTTGTCCTCTGTACTGATGGCTAGTTTTAATCAAATGATAGGGGAAAGATAAATAATTCACCCCATTTCCTGAGCAGAATTTGACAAAACTTCCCTGTCTAATATCATGTGTAACAAATGGGAACTTCGCAGGAAAAACCCTTAACAACAACAACAAAATCCATATATACAACTGATGCAAACCTGCCATTTCTATAAATATACCTACAATTGTGTTTCAGAAGTGCATATACTGTTGTGTTATTGTTATTCGTGGAAAAAAAAAAAGTGTACAGGTAAACTGAAAAACTTCATATAGACTAATATACTTCACAGTGTCCAGAACAACCATTTAAAGTCAAGTTAGTTAAAAGCAATTAAAAAAACACCAAACTGAAATATGTATGAAATCTAAGAAATTCCCATTGGTCAAAATCAGACTCTATAAAGCAGAAAAAAAAATTGCTTCCAAATTTAACATTCACAATGCACGAGTATATTTGTGTACAAAGTGACAGTTGCATATTTCAATTGTAAAAAGCTTTTACTAATGAATGATTGTTCTCTTATGATAACCTCACATAAATATCAGAAAGCATCAGCCTTTTCCTTTCTACTAAGCAAGCTAAGTTGAAACTGAGAGCAAATGCAAGCAGTTGACATGTGGGTGTAATAACAATGCAAACATTGTTTCCACAACTGATTTGTATAATTTAGCCTTATTATGGGTGATCTGGCATTCAATTTAATAATTCTGTCATATTATTATTATCTAAAATGCATATATTCTTGAGTTTTTAAAAAAGTATCTGAAAATTACAAGCCAGATATGGCACAAATTCTGTTACAGTGTTAATGACTATGAGAACCTAAATCTTAAATCAAAAGCTAGGTGAAATGGAATGACATTGGTAAGAAAAGCAAATTCTCATAGGGCAGTGATTTTCTCTTGAGGAAAAAAAAGACTTTTTTATTTTTTATTTCTTTTCCTCAATTTCTATGGGCAGGTAGTAATTAGTTACAAAATCTGTTGAAATGGAATCATGCATGCGTGGAATCAGAGTGCACAAATAAGTTACTAAATATTCTTTTTAAAAATGAATTCAAGCGGAAAAACATGATGTTCTCAGAGTTTCAGTTCATCATTTTCTTCCCTCATCTCATATAATGTTAATTTAAACAGGTTTAGGTTAGATTTCTACCTCTGGTTATTATACAGTGTCAGTAGGAGCTGACATGTCACCATGACTTCACAGTGCAAAGATCTTTTTTGTATTAAAATAACTTCTTTGCTGGCCGACAAAAAAAAAAAAATAATTAAAAAGAAAAAACAAAAACAAACAAACAACAACAAAAAAAAACACTATGACAGATGTGCTTAGCAAGCTCATATTTATTTCCAAAGGCAATCACATAAATGAGAGAAGGGAAATCTTGCCTCCAACCTGCTCCAACAAGAAATCATTATATTATGTTGTCCTGGAACAACAGCTTCCAGTTGGCTTGACGGGACTTAGTCCTAACCTCTGCTAACTCTCAAAGGGGCAGAAAGAAAACCTCCATGGCATACTTGAAAACGTTGCCCTGTAGCTTTGGCCTCTATTTTTAGGTATCTTTAATTTTTGTTAGCTTAAACATATTGTACTTGTAAGGGTTAAATGACAAGCCAGGAATATCCTTGAAACTTGAAACCTACAACATGCAGAATTTTAAGGCAAGAAAGACCAAATAACAATGTTAGAGTGAAATATTCACTATCTAAATTCTGTATGATAATGCAAGTACAGTGAAAATCAATGTTCTCTCTGTTAATGAGACAGGGTAATCAAAAAGGAACTAATTATTGCTTAGATATGTAGGATCTTAAATATCAGTTTTTGACCTAAGTGCAGCTTCTTACCAGAATCTAACAATAATGAAATTACTGACAGTCCAAATGTACAAGAAATATTCAAAGCCAGCCCAATTATTAGCTGAAAAAACAACATGTGAAGAGGTAATCACTGTTGTACTCAACACTTTACTTTTGCTTTGCTTAAGGAATAAGAACTAGAGTGTCAGGCTTTGTTTTTCTTGATTTTGGCTTGCAGACCAGAAAAACACTTAATTGGTACTGTGAAGAATCCTTTGAGTACTTCCCTGCTGTTGCCCACTCCTAAATGAACAGGATTTCTTCTTTAGCCACCAAAACGTACTGATCACATGTTTCCATCTTTCAGGGTTCTGTAAAGCTTAGGGAAGAGATAGGAAAAGATGTAGGGGACCATTCGTTAATTAATGTGAAATACTGAAGATAGCAGATTTGGCAGGAAGGATATTTTGTTCAGGGAAGAGAATTTTCCAGACACTAACAGGTCAGAGACAGCTCAGGGAGAAAAAAAAAAAAAAAAAAAAAAAAAAAAAAACCAAAAAAAAACTAGGATAGCTGGAGCTATGTTTTGTGTTTTGTTTTCTTAAATATGCTCCCTGTGGAAGTTTGCCTTAATTAAAAATTATTCTGATATATTGAAGTAATACTTTGCTTCTAATGTGACAGTTACTCCCAATTTGCTGTATAATTACTCATTAGAAAAGTCAAATATCTTCCTAGGCATATGCACAAATATTGCTATTTAGAAAATGATTTCACTAATACACTGCACATTTTTTTGTTTTACTGGAATCTGGTAAGAGAATAACATGTAACACCAGCTTTTAACATTTCTTTTTCTGAAGAGATAAGTAAAATAAGAGAGCTCTTTAAACAGTAAGTGAAAGCTTTTCATGCTCAAAGCCATCACTTCAGAGAACTTTGAGCAAACAGATTTTCTGAATAAAGGAAAATATGGAATTAACATAACGAAGAATATACTTTCCACATTTATACAGCAGTGAATACCAGATCATTAAGACATCTGCATAGTGAGCAAGCATGTGTTTAAAAGAAAAAAGTCTTTTCTTAGGGGGAAGAAGGTGCTGGAATTTGAACAAGCCTTATCTTAATGAGAAACTGTCATTGCAAAATATGTTGTTGGTTTTTAATCATTTAACGAAGTTATAGGATTATCTTAATGTTGTAACAATGTCATTTCCAAAGGTCTTTTTGTTCATATTGTAAATCCACCAGCATCTTGCTCGTTGTGTCAGTACCTATGTAGTCAGACTCACACTAGCTGTATATATTCATGGTGTTTAAGTAGCTAAAATGTGCTCTTTCACATCCTACTATTAGTAATTTCCAGTTAAAAACAGCACTTTTTTAGGAACTTCCCTGTCATCGTGAGATATGTAATGTTTGTATATTTACATATGTCTGCCTTTATCCACATACACATACATACACTCATTTTCATCCTGAAGGCATACTTTGAATCAGTCACTGACAATTCACAGAAAATCTGGAATTAACTGGTTTTTACACAGTCAAGTTTGTTCTTCGCATGTATGAAAGTGTAATTTGTTTGTGTTCTTCTAATAAGAATTTAAACATCCTCTGTTCTGCTGCCATCAGTTACGTCTAGCTAGTTTGAATTAAAATGTGAAAAACAAATGAGATCCACAGATTTACAATGTAATTTTAAGACAAAGTGGCACAAAGCAAACTACAATTTACTTAGATTAACGCTACCTAGTGTTTGTGGAAGCTTAAATCTCAACTGTTCTTTTCTAGAGCCTCTGTTAATCCAACTGCTGTTTCAATTTTTATCATCTTATTTTGTGGATCTACAAAAGACAACATTTCTAGTAGAGAAATTAGAATACCAAAGCAATCTTCTCTTTGATTTTTCTCCATTTTAGCCCCTCTGTGTATTTAAGGGCATATGGGGGGCAAATTTCTTCAGAGAGCGGGGATCATAGAGTCCTGAAAGAAATAGGAACCTGACCATCAGCAGCACAACATTTGAACTGCTGAGTATCCCCTGGGCAAACGCAGTCTGCAGTTTGATTGCAAATCTAAACCAGCAGGTCAGCATTTCTGAAGAGCTCAACATCCTATTTTGGAATAACAAAAAGAGTAGCGAGCCTTTCAGGCAGCCTGGCACAGCTCCATGGCAGAGCACAAACCTTCAGTTTAAGCTCTGCGAGGGTACTTGTGGAAGCGTGGCAAGTATGATGACTCATAATACACAGTGTGTCTTAAGGCTTGCACTTTTTTCCACCCAGATTGCCCCAGATCAGGCCACTCACAGATAGCCACCACAAGCACGCTGATGCTGCGAGCAACTTGCCATGCCACAGCAGGATCAGGGGCACTCAGCAAAAGTGCTGTCTTGCAGAAGTGTTGAACACAAACACATCTAATCAGCAGTGCAGACAGGGCGGCCTGCTCCACCTGGCCTGAAGTGTTTATAGACAAAACCAATATGCTAGAGTTTCCCTGACATTCATGCTAATAAACTGTGGAAGTAAATCACCTTTACAAAGCAAAACAACATGTAATTGCCATAGACACATACTGCAAAACAACCAATTTGTCTGTGATTTAAATGAAAAATTACTATTACTCTGCCTTCATTTGCTATTTTCTGTATCAGAGCCTGTTATTAGTCATATTTCTGGTCCACAGTCCAGGAATAAAAGAGTTTAATACTGAGCAGGAAGTGGGTATGTTGACATAATAACCAAAGTGTGTATAGTTTGGTTGGTTAATTGCTTCTTTTCAAGAGAGGAAGGTTATGGAGCCATCATGCACCTAGCTTTGACAAAAAGCTCAGTTTTGGACAGTCAGACACCACCACGGGAAATGATAGCTCAAGTAGATAAGATTGGATCAGAATCATTGGATGCAACACTGTACATTAAATTACAATTAGAGAAGTTTCTTATTTAAAAAAAAAAAAAAATCAATTACCTCTTACTGTCAAGCACGTGGAAATTAAGGGTTTCTTGACACCATGCTGTGAAATACTGGCAGGGTGTTTACTTTATTCTGTATAAGCAAGTATTTCAAGCCCTGACTCATTACACTGGTTAGCTTCAGACCTTCAAATAACTTTCAGTAAAACTAACTAAAATGCCTGAGGATTCCCAATCCCAATAGAATGAATTATTAATAGAGGGGAAAATCCTGATCACTAAAAATCCTCTGCTGAAAAATTGTCACAGTCTTGTGACACTTGTGCCCCACTGCTAGGGTCTCTCCATCCAATTGCCAAAAAATCTTGTTCAACAAGGACTTTCTGAAAACTCAGCCAGGTGCATGTCCACTGTACCTTTCCTATACTTACTTCGGGAAGCAAGATTTGTGCATTTGTTGTCTCCCAACTGCTCTCATGTGTAACATGCTGCCATAATTCCAGGTTCATGCTTCTAATTCTACTGTTCTTGTTAGAAGAGGTGTTACTTTTGGACAAGAGATGATCATGTTCTCTCTGGGGTGCTCCTGCAAACCAAAAAAAAAAAAAAAAAAATCAGATGCTGTGAGGCTCACAATGTTGTTTCTGAACAACAGGAAGAGGTCATCCAAGCTCACTCCAATTTACTCAGACTGTGCCAACCTAAAAACCTGCTCATCTTAGAGATGTTGTTGCTTAAGGCATGCCATCATGCACTTGAAAGGCTTTGTTTGTTTGTTTGTTCCAGATAACTAAAAGAAGACTATGACAATACTGCCATCTCTGTAAACAGAAGCAGGCTTCCTATGCTCTCCAAAATTGTTTGACACTTTAAAAATTACTGCTACCAAACAGTAATGTGACATCAGTACAGAACGGGGAGATCAGCAAAACTGTCAAGTGAATGTGAGGGATCTAACCTGCAGGACACTCAGGACATTGGTAACCTGAAAGAAGGACTGTGTCATAAATGGTGAATATTTTGTGCTGAATTTGTTGCAAGAGACCTGTTTTCCCCGATATTTCAAAATATCTCAATGTATCCCCAATATTTCAAAAAGATTGGGTTGCAGTGTTTGTTTTGTGGGTTTGTTTGTTGTTTGTTTTGTAACACTCCTAGTGACATAGGTACACTGATCTGTTAAAGACCAGCACACATGCTTTCCTGCAGTAGCCTTCTTAATACTTCCCTTTCTTCTCATTCTCTTTACTTCTCACCCAAAGGCTAAACTCAAATTTCTGTGAAGGTATTTCTGTGCTACAGGGATGAGGACATGGCTCCAGAGTAGCACAGTCAGAAGAGGCAAAAAATTCTAAGAACCGTGAAGATCCACTTCCCTTCTATTCTAGGACCCGATAAAGCAAAACCCTGGAGTATGTGTTTGATTTTAACACCTCTGCTATCAGTGGCAAGGATCTTTCTCCCAGAAGTTGCAGTGGTATGAGGTAATTGGAGGACTTAGTACCAAGCAGTGTTTTCAAGGAAAACCTGTTTTCAGGTACTTGCTGAGCACCATGCATACACTCATTCTGGTTATGTCGAGGCACTCGGTCAAGCACAGACCTGAGGGTGATTTTATCATATTCAAATATAATTCACTATCAAACGTTTCTGGTTGCTGCAGACCCAGAAAAAAAACTTGGTTTGGAGTGTCCACCTGGTGCCAGATTTCACAGCTCGTTACCAGCATGTAGGAAACAGAAACAAGCAATGAAAATCATTTGTGCAGATTGTTTTTCATTGTGGTGAAAGCAAAATTCTCCATTCAAGCTTCAAATCAAGCACTACTTCAATAATCAAGGGAAAACTACAGATGGGTAAATATTTACAGCCACTGAGTTCTGTTGCACAACACAAGTAATTGCTCTCCACAACAAGAAAATGAGAGGGAGAAGTGCAAAAGAAACCTACTGAAGAAGTTCCAGCCTGAGCAGGTTGACCCTGCAGGTGACCCTGTTTGTAGTGTGCCAGGGCTTGTTTTGGTGGAGCTTTGGAGTGTGCCCAGAGCTATTCAGCAGGCTGTGTCTAAGCAGTCCATGCACCAAAGAAAAAGAGAGATGGTTAGAGGCTTCCTATTGATGTGAAAAACATTCAGCTTCACTCACATTGACAGAAGCCTTCCCTCAACAAGAAATCACCTTGTGGCCCTGTCACTTATGTGAGTCCTCTCCTTTGAGGACAGAGACCGGGCGCAAGGAGGAACTGTTGTCCTTATTCTCCTCCAGTGCAAGACCCCGCACCATAAAGCGATACTATACTATACTATATTACACTACACTACACCATATTTCAAAACAGGGTACTTAAAAAGTTAGCCACCAAAACTGAGGAATCCCTGTTATTTTGCTGCCTTTTACTCTCTAATCTACGCAATGCTTAAGTATGGCTTTTCAAGGTCTTTCAGAATCACAAAAGCATTCTAAGAAAAAAAACTTTTTCTATTTCATAGCATCCAAAGAGCAGTAATTTTTCATGTAAAAGTCAAGTGGTAGGCCTTCCTGATATCTTTTAGATGAATGGAAACGTTCCAGACAATAACATTTTTTGTTTCCTGTGCAGCTGACGTAGGAGATGTTATGGCAGACTACAATCTAAGCCACTTGCAGTAACCATTTAATGCTTTAATTTTTTTCCATTAGATGTAATTTGGGACTCCTAGGCAGGGAAGTAGGGAGTGCATGGACAGCCAACACAGCTAAAAGCTTTGCATTTAGCCGAGTATGTAGTTCAGTGCAATTAACATCAGAATGTGTTTGGTTTTATAGTTTTTTAAGCCAGCTCTGGAAGCAGCATGTACACTTTTACAGCAGCTTAAGCACTACAATACTCTCAAAACTCCCATTGCAATGGGGAAACTTCTTGCCACTAGCACCATTGCAATGATAGTTGCCCTGATGCTGTCAAGTGTAGGGAGAACGTGGATCTTTAATTTTCTGTCTTTATTTGAAACCAAAGGCATTTCTCCCTCTGAAAGACTCATCCCTGAAGATGAGGATGTTTTACTAAAGAAGTGATGCAATAAAGTGGTGACTTGTTAATCCTCAGTCCCACTCCTCTGTGCCATGCACACAGAAAAAAGCCATAAGAAAAAAGCATTAATACATGTTGAAGTGGAACACGTGCACATCTGGGCATTTCTACCTGAGGTTTCCTTTGAGGTGGCTCTGCACCCAGGATGCTGACCACTGCTGGCAAGATAACAAAACTCCTCGTACAACACGTAGGAAAATTAGGTCCCTAAACAGGAGTATCGATCCTTCAACAGGAGCCCTCCAGCTTCTAGACTCACACAGAAATGATCAGACCATCCTTCTCTTACTGAGGCTAACCCGTCCTGTGAGAGCAAGAAAAGTTACAGCACAGCCTCTAAAGCAACGCTAGCTACCATTTAAATATTTTGCATTACTAATAGGGAAAAAATCAGACTTTCATAAGTGTCATGGCCCAGTTAGAAAAATGAAGCAATAGGCAAAGATACAACACACTGCAGCAAGAGCTCAGAACGAAATGCACGTTGTCTTAATTGTGAGCACAACGTAGCACCCATGTTCTTTTGTACAAACTACTGCTTTGCCAGCTTTCCACAGTGTTATTCTTTCTGCAACAGAATTGATCATTTAGCTGCATCTGATGCTCTGCTTTTATGTGCTGTCCCCTGGCTGCCGCAGCCTTCCCTTTTCAACATTTTCCCCACAGAGCATCCTTAATTAAATTACTCTGTGCTGTATACAGACTGCAAAGGGACGGGGAGCTAGAGCTAGCACACAGCTTGCATTCAAGCAAGGAGGAAGCCAGAAAACACTGACTGGAGAATGGTGTAACCCCCACGCTGTAGGCACAGGTCTTCCTGTGGGAATAGAAAGCTTCAAAGCACAGAGTACCTTGCTACAATCGACCTGGCTACAACTAACCATCGACAACACTGGGAGCAGGATGAGGCTAGGGATTTCCAGCCAAAACCAAAAACCTCTTTGCTTATCTGAAGGTTTGTTAGGTTTGGTTTGGTTTGTTTCACATAGGTGCAATGCAGAGTTTCCATGTTTATTGATGTATTTAACCTGCTATTGTTGCTGGTAGTTAACCTTTAATCTAGCAGTTCAGCCAGAACAGAGAAGTTAATTACTAAACACATTTCCCCTCTTTCTTTTTTTTTTTCTTCTGTCGGATGTGCAAAGGTCAGCTATTGAGTGCGGAAGGGTAAGTCAGTATAGCTGTGCCACTTTTCTGTAGTATGTTGCTAACGGATGTTCTGGACATCACGGCCAGAGGAAATAAATAAATAAAAGCTTTGGCAAAGCTCAGAAGCAATTAATAATGTTTCAGACATTTTGTTGGTGTTACAAAGCAGAGCCTCTGCCCTTTATTCTGCAGCTGTATTGCAGGCAAACCACTCAGCACCATCTCTGCTAACCTGCCCCCAGATATAGCCCAGGAAGCTCTGCGTGGCCCGAGGAGCCGCTCCGTACAAGAGCTGTGTGCAGAGTTTAGCTAATGAGCACGGTTACAGTACTGCAGCTAACCAGCACAGGGAGGTGATCAGGTACACTCCAAGCAAGTGACAAAAGTGAGCTCTAATGCTCAGCCACAATTCCCATGATTCCCAGAATGTTCTTTTGATTGTTGTGCATCCATTTTTATTATTACCTAGCAGACAAATTGTTAATGAGCCTTATAGATAGAGCTGGAAATGAAGAGCTGAGTCACTTCCTCAGACAAGACAAACACACCGTGTCAGACTGCAGGCTTCTGGCACTTGGCTTCATCCACTGCTCCCTGCCTGCCACACGAAGCCCTTATTTTTGTGACGGGGAGAGGACAAGAACTAGCTGGAGCACCTTGTCAGCCCTACTGTTTCAGTGGCAAGAGTCTACCCCTGAGAGCTATAGTTGATTCTGAAAGAACTTGTGCAATCTTTCCCATTATTTAGGCAATGCCTAGTAAATATGTCAGGTGTCTCCTTTAGGAGAGGCAGCAGTTACTAGCTGAACATCAGTCTCAGGAAATGACACATATAATGGAAAATAAAAATCCTTGAGGAAAAAAAAAAAAAAAATCCAGGTTTGCTAAGAACCTGCCAGAAGATGCAGCTAATCAGGGCAATTGTTAGTACGAGCAAGCTAAAGCCTGCTAGTTCAACCCATTTATTGGGCTGCTGGATGCAAAACTGAACTGATTTACATTAACTTAGACTTCCCGAGTAATTCCCAAATTCCTTCAGGAAGTCCAGCCTGATGACTTAAAATCTCCTGTCCCATTCCCTTCCTCCTCCCAGTTTCCAACAATTCTGCCCTCATGAAGAACAGCACCGTATCACTTGAACCTTAGTGGGAAGTTTCACACAGTGGGACAGCTTTGCATATTTATTTTTTTTTCCTGAATGAGATTAATCAGAATGAAGTAGATAAAGGGAGATAAATGAGAATGAACTCATCAGCTTAATCAAAATAATAATTTAGCCACATTACAGTTCAGACAGAAATAACACCCAGTATGTGAAGCAGCGTATAATTAGACCTACTTTCAAATAATACTCATGTTTCTAACAATCTAGCTAACACAAGTGCTCAGTCATTGATTTATGCAAATATAATGACTCTATTCTCATTAATGAACATTGAAATGGCAAAATATGTTAAAATTAATTATATGCAAGGTAAAATATATGGCAGTGACTGCACTTTTACCAGCCTAAATCAGAGCAGAGTCAAGCAAGATCAGCCAGCTCTGGCACACCTCAGCCACAGAGCTTTAGAGCTCTTGCCTAACCTAGGAAAAATGAATGGGTTTGGCCCTCAGCTGCCCTGAGTGGAGTCTGATGCCCTCTCCCATCCCAACTGAGGGGAGTATGTGAATGGCTGTGTGGTGCTTAGCTGCCTGCCAGGTTAAACCACAACACACCTGTTGCAGGACTTACTCTTTTCAGAGAAGATGGGATTGGATCTACCGGATACGATGTTTACAAAGTGTGCTGTAAAAAGCAATAAAAGGAATCCAGCATATTTTTAAGAGCAGATGAGAACAGAAGTTCATCAAATCTAAGATAAATATACATAAAATCTATTTCACAATCTGATCGTCACATAAGAATCATGAGAATGGAAAAAAAAATAAGCCTATGTGCACATCAGATTCTGAATTAATCAGTTTTGCTGGACTCAGCCTAGAATTGAAATGATCTTGTCTGTGTACAACTAAAGGTTACCACTTTCACAATTCAAACAGAAAGATGTATTCATCAAAAACATGTCTATTCGCTTCACAATAGTAAGCACTCTATGAATCCAAAGATGTTTCTTAGGAATAGGTAATATGGAACACTTACCTAGAAACTAGATAGCTGACAATTTTCAGAAACAATTACTCAATTTGCTAGCAAACATTTCTTCTTTCACTGCTCTGGAAGGAGAAGCTGGCTGTATTTACACACCAATGTGTGTATTTTTGCAATGCTTATACTTAGGTATTTTTAATTTTCTGGTAACTTTTCTTTATATAATTTTAGATAATCCATTAAATCCATAACTATATTATTTACATAGCCTTGTAAATCAATCTCCAACATAATGTACTAGCATTTCATATAGATCTTTTTATTCACCCCCAAAGCATTTCAATAAAGCTCTAAGAGCAAGAGCAATGATAATGCACTGTGTTGTGCATCACCATGGTAATGTTTCAGAAAATAGCTTTGATTTGGGGTCAGAAACATGAAACATTCTAATAGATTGCAAGTACAGAGTTCATCTTGATACAACATAAAAACTATCATGCTCTAACTATCATACCCTCAGTTCTTGAGATTTGCGCAGAAGGCGATATTTAGACGAGTGCTGATAGATGCTGAGGGAATTCAGACCTTCAGGAGATAGGGCACATTCAGCAAGTCTGTGAGTAGGCTTAAGACCCAGTTTCCCAGACCAAAGCTTTTGAAGTTTGAGCCAACCTATATCAAAATGCAGAAATATACCTCAAAAGAATAAATTCTTATGGATCATTTGCTTCATCTATCATTCAGTCCTTCACTTCACTTAATCCTTAAAATGTTCAGCTGAACTACCGTAAGGCGCGGTAGTAAAACCTACCCTACAGCTAATTAAGGCTATTAAGTGTTGGTAATAAGCAGTATTACTATGGGAGGGGGCTGTGATATTGTACTTGCTTTGGATGTGAATGTCATCTTCCTCCCGTAGAAAATAACATGTTATATTTGAAACTTTTTGTGTACCGATTCTGTTTTTCAAGGAAAAAAATAAATAGGCATGTGTTTGTGCTCACAGTAAAACAAAGGGTTTCTCGAACAAGAACAGTCCTGGTTTGCGCAGCTGGCTTAGCATCTCTCTTCTCAGTCGCACTGGTGAGCTTCTCCACCTGCTGGAAGAGACGAGAGCGACGGCCGTATCTGGCTGCAGTTCAGAAAGGGGCTCTTTCTTTCCAGCATTCAAGATTTTCCACAGAACAGTTACACCATTATTACCGCACATTGCTTATCGGGCTGCCTTGCAGTTTGACGGAGGGAAACACAACATAAAAGACTCGTGTCACTTCCACACGTCTACATCAAGGTACTTAAGTCTTGCTGCCCAACTCGCTATGCCATTATATGGCAACAGATAGTATCATCTGAGGGTTGCAGAGTTGTGTGTATGACTAAAACAAGGTGATGCCCAGTGCCTTGTGCAGCACAGAATCATTTAGCAGCTATGTGTTTCATTCCCTTCACCCACTCCTGTCACCGCTTGGCTCAGTTCTCTTTGGATAGTCTCTGGATGCTGCCAACAGCTCTGGTGTGTCCTGGGCAGAGCCTGGACATGTTTTCCAGTCCCTTGGGTGCACTATTCTAAGCAAGCTCCTATCTGAATGTTTGTGCAGTTCAGCCCTCCAAACTCCCAGACCCACCATGCATGGTTAATCTTAGCTCTAGAAAGGCATAACGACAAGAAGATTAATCAGAGAGAGTTTTGTTGTGTGGTTTTTGTTGTCAGTTTATTTTTAAACACAGATAATTAAGTAAAATAAATAAATAAATAAATAAAGCCTGCTGGGGAGTCAGGGTCGGTGGGTTCCTTTCCTCCTTCTCTCATACCTTCACCCCTTGAATCAAAGGAACAATTTAAAGCCCAGCGAAGTTCCTTCCTGCCTTCTCTCTCCATGGCCGTGGACTGGTCTCTCTTCATAGGAAGAGTCCCTCTTCAAAACCTCTTCTAATTCTTCCTTGCTGTGTCTAGGCAGAGAACCTCAGTGTCCTCCAGCATCAAGAGGCTGTTGTGCTGTGCAGATAGGCTGGTAATCAAGGACTCAGTGGCATAACTTTCTCTCAGGTCATTCATGCAAGTAATTGTTAAGCACTTTTCCAAAGCTAGCAACATGCTGAGATCAGTTTTGTCATCACAGGGTGCAGAAGTACAGGTAGAATACAAAATGGAAGAAAGGTACAAAAAAATGGATGTGGAGGAGGCAGGGAGTCATCATTTGACAGTTATGGCCCACTTGTCTGTTCTTTTATGTCTACTTTAAAAAAAAAAAAAAAAGCAAATATGTGAAAAAGTATTCTGCTTATGTTACTTTGGTAGAGGGGTAGGCATGCTGAGAGCTACTGCAAGTTGTCATCAATGCAAGTATTACAGACGAAACAAATGATCTGCAAATGATACAAAGAATTCATCAGTAATATTTAACTTCAGATTGAGGGTGATTCAGATCCAGAATATGTAAAAGATAGGTGTCAAGTTAATGGAAAAAAATCATATTACAGTAATCACTGGTTCTTCCAAAAGTAGCTGTTTCTCATCAACATATACTTTTACAAATACAGAAATAATTGTGATGATAAAAATTACCTTCAGCAATATGTAAAGCAAGGAAATAGAAGTAGTTTTACAGTTTCCAGGCTACATTCTCATGCAGGTATATCAAGTGAAACATGAAACTTTTCATCCACTAATGTCAGCTCTATAAGAGGAAGAGATGATTTATTCATTAATAGTCTTCAAGACTATGGCATCTTCATGGAAAACCTGGGACTTAATATGAGCTTTGCTGTGAAAAGAGTTGCAGGATCAGACACTTGTTTCCTCCCTCAAGAGATATTTTGGTGCATAGAATATCAATACATAAACCACTTTTTCACCTTACTTATTCCATTAAGTGAGTGACTGTTTGTCTGATTTCTGACAGGATGGAAAAGCTGCAAATGCATTAAATAAAGCATGTTTATTTAAAGCCAAAAGGGAAAGCAGCAAAAACCTTATTAGTAAGAAATCCTTGAATATAAATGTCAAGGTCCCAAGCCACATAAAGTGTAGTGATTTCCAATTAAAGCTGTTGTACTGGTCCACAGATTTCCCTAACTATGTTCGGCACTCAGGCTACTAGCTTTCTCAGCTTCATGCTTTATTGAATTTTAAATACCAAGAGATTTTACAAAATTGAAGTTCCAATGAACATCAAAAGATGGTCCATGTCATTTTATTCAGGATACAACTGATAAAACAGAAACTCTGGGGTAGAACAAAATATTTACCTGAGAGCACACAGTAATCTTACTGTACGGCTTATGAAAGAAAAGCAAATAATTCTGAATCCCTTTGGAATCTGAAGGGGACAAATCTGCTAATCAGACTTTTTCCCATAGTCATACTCACACGCACACAAACCCCAGCATTCATTATGGACTATTCATCTAGTTTTCTTTTCAAGTTGCCTTAACCTTTGAACATGGAAATGTGCAACCTTTAAGTCCTTTCATATTAAGGCAGATATGGGGATGGTAATGCTACAAATTCAGTAATATTTATTAAATGAACAACTATATTTTAGAAGAGAAAAATATTTGGGTCTGTTCTGTGGTCTTCAACAAATTCCCAGGAAGCCAATCATTTTCTCTGAAGGACATTATTGTGCCCTACTAATATACAAATGTTCCAACTACAGAAGAAAAATACAAAATACAAAGCTGGCACCTGGTAGCCTACAGCAGGAAAGAGCAAGTTGGACAAGGTTGTTTTCTCAATTATCATCAAGCAGTTTTCCTAATAACAAAGGTTTCTTCCTTCATTTGGAGCTTGTCTAACTACAAAAATAGAAGCTTACAATATGGGTCCTAATTTGTGACCACACATGGTTGCTGCTTCAGAAATGCAATTTGGATGTTGATAACAACAAGCTCCACATAATATGGGTTCCAGAGGAAATTATTCCAATTTTTATCTTCAGTCCCATTTAGAAGATTTCTGGAAGTAATTTTTAAGCCTTTTTTTTTAGCTCCAGTGGCTTATGCAACAGCAGGTATTGTTAACCTAGATGGAAACTATTTTTCTAGCTAGCATTTTATATCATTTAAAAGAAAAATCTATTGCCAAGCATGAATATATGGCTTAGAATTTCAATTTAATTGGTATTGTCCACTAAAGTACATTCTGCGAACTGATTATCTCCTCATTCCTCTATATAAAGATCTGAAAAGTCCCAAGGATTTTTTTAAGCATTTCTAGCAGCACATGCTCAGTTTGCCACAAGGTCAGGCCCTAATTGCCCTCTTTGGCAACCTGTACTGAAGCAAATGTTGGCATGTGCTACCTGCATCACATTTTTATATCTGCTCCACAGTAAAAGGGAAAGTTTCTGAAATGAGTGCATTTTCCCTGTTGCAGTTCCAACATTCCAGACGGTGGTGATCTGTTCAGAGCTGTTCAAACGAGCACGCAGGAGATGCTGCTGCCTGTGGGGCTGGAAGCGTGGAAGCCAGGCACAGCCAAAGCTGCACCTCCGCAGAGCCTGTCCTGGAAATGCATCCTCTGGCACCTAGTGTGAAGATCCTATTCTAAGGGAAATTGCTCTAATATAATGGGTTATCATAAAGTGAAGACGATTTCTTTCCAATCTCACATGTGTAAAGTTGCTTATAGGTGGCTCAGAAAATGTATTAGATAAACTATTGATCTGGCGTCCATAAGCTCTGAAAAATTAATGTGTGACAATGATGTGTGAGAAAGTCTATTTAGGTACCACAGCAGGATAACACTGTCGCTAATCATAAAAGACAGCTGACCCAGTTCTTAATTAACATTCCTAGTCGCTATTAGTTTCATCGTATTCAGCACTGATGATGGTATTCCAGCACTGAGCAACAGTGACCTGATTCAAAATCACACTGACAAGGCATTTTGCAGATCTTGTTGAATTCGTCATTTATATTCACTGTCAACCACTCTTCCCTGGCAGCTGGTAATGAGATTCTGGTTCTTGAATCAATTCTGCCCCCTGTTCCCATCCCCTTCTTTCTCTGCCTTGCACCTCATGGTTACCTGCTGTAAACGTGGAGTTACTCAGAGGCACTGCACAGGCTGGTTTTGTTCGTTATCGCTTTGCAAGCTGCTTTATTATCCCAGGACATTCTGAGCGCTGAATGCCCTGATTTGTTACTCTGAAGATATGCCACTTCCTCAGAGCTGCAAAAAAAGACCGAACTAACTCCTGACTAACTTTCCTCCTAACTTCCTGACTTTATTCTGATAGCAAAAAAAAAAAAAAAAAAAAAAAAAAAAAGGAAACGATCTGAGAGGTTCACATGGCAAAGGACAGGACTATTGGCCAGAACCCTGTCTTAGAATACCTTCCTCTGAGACAAGATCAGAAATTCATGGCCATCCTGTAGAGCCCAAAGACAGAGACCTTTTCTGTTATGTTCCCAAAGTGCCTGCGGTGCAGATAGTGTCGCCTTCTTTCCTGGCCTCAGACCCAGTGACCAGATGGAGGGGCTGACAGGGTTGCTCTGGAGACCACCCCCCTTCCCAGGCTGTACCTCAGGTAGCTCTCCATTTCTAACAGGTACCTGGGAAACATCCGTCCTCCAGGAGGCAACCGTCGAGAAGCAGTTTGATCTGAATTGAAAATTAAAATGATTGTATTTTTCTTATGAAAAGGAGTTCAGGAAGTTTTATTTCAGGCCAAATGCTGCAGGCGCTGATTCCCATTTACTAAACTCAACATCCCGGCCTGCAGTGCAGGCAACGCGACTTGCTTTTCAAGGATCTGCACATATCTTGCAACATTACTATACAGAAAAGAAAGAGAAACTCCTTTGGCACTGCCATTCTTGCTACAGGATGAAGGCTTCCCATTCTAACTCACTTTCTGAACAGGGGGGGCCTCAGCACCCTTTGCTCAACTCTCTCAGGATTATGCAGATCCATTCCTTGTGTCCCAGTCCCCTGCAGCATCTTGAGCCCTTCTTCTGCCTGCACCACTGTTCTGTGGAAGCATCTTTCCCCTGAGTGCACTTAACTGGGTTAGCCTAAATGTCCCAGCTATCCTAAACACTCTGCTTTTAAAGAAAGATGACAGAGCAGCACAAAGCAAGTCAAATAAACAGGACTTGTCATAGCCGAGCCACTTCCCTACATAGTTTGCAAGGCTGATTCCTAGCATCTTTCCATCTTCTACAAAATAAAAACAAAGAGGCATCAACACGCTACAAATCCAAGACAGATAATAAAGCAACCTAGATGTCAAAAACAATCAGGCTTATAACAGCAAATTATAAACTCTGATTAATTTTACTAAAAGGCTTTTGGATTTGGTGGACAATTTTAAGAGAACACACCAATGTAAACTGCTCTTGTTTTCCCTTCCAGATGTGACAAAATGTTGTTCCTTTACATCCTACTCCAGTGACAAGAACAGAAGCCTTGTTTTTGAAGGGCAGAGAAGGGAGTTGGTGATAGTATTTTTTAAAAAAACTCCCTCCTTTTGGCTTCTATACACATCTTGCAAAAATAACTTGTTTAAATTTTCAATTAATAACTGAAGAAGAATAATGTTAATGCTATTAGATATTTAAAACTACATTAATTTAAACATGAAGGTAAAAGACAAATAAATCGAACCAAATAGAATAAATTCTGTCCTTTGAATGAACTGTTGTTTTCCAGTAAAACGATGATATCCACTACCGTATTCATTTAAAAACAGTTAGGAGGAGAAGGGGCAGTATTTCAGGACAAAATTGTTTCTGCTCCCTCTGATCTAAGCCCAAGCTTTTTCTGTTCACTGAGGATTAAATCCCAATATTAAATACTAGTGAGGAAAGGCTGCAGTGCTCATCAGTACAGTTCATGGGCACAGAGAATGAATAGAGAGCTGAATAACAAACGCTCATACAACTTCTGTCTGCACAGTGGTTTTCTGTCAGAAGTCCTTCATGCCTAACAAAAGCAGAATTAAACAACTCTGTGCATCATTTTAGTAGTGTGTGAACTGCTTCACACTAGCTTTTCACATCAATTATTTTGGCATTATCAAAAAAAAATCCAAAAGATATGTTTATTTTCCTTCCACTCTTTAAATAGCTTCTAATGCAATTCCCATGGAAACCGTGCTTACAACCACATGCCTAACATCTGTGGGTTCAAGCATTATCCAGCAACAACTCCAGACTCAAAGGGCTGTACGAAAAAGCCAAATTCACATGGACCATGATCAGCAATTGATAAACACTGATGTTTCTTTACTTCATGAGTCAGTGCAAAAGAGAACTGCTTAACCTAGTGAAGTTTATAGCAGATGAAGTGTCCTGTTAGACCTTGTTCTCCAGCATCATTCCTCTGCCTGCAGTCCTGTCAGAGGCAGTTGAAGGTTTCTCAATTACATAGACAAAAACAGATGTTGTAACCCCAAAGAAGAGAACAAAATATCTTATCTTCAGGTCAGCAAAATTCAGTTCAATTTTTGCAGCAGAGCATCTACCCCTAAATCATCCTCAGTGGTTATCAGTGGTGCACATACATTAAAAATCGGACATAATCGCACATACATAAAAATCGGACACTTCCAACCAAGCAAGAACAAAGCAGGTAGCCCTCTGGGATGCCAACCATTTCTGATTATTAGCAAAGCCCTCAGATTATCAAGGTCTGAACCCAATTAGAAACAAAATGGTCTACTAATTTATTCTAGCTCTTAATTATCTTAAAAGTGTTTCCAGAAGGCAATTGAGCAGTCAGTATGTGGGAGGTGATGTACCATGGAAACATCTGGGGTTTCCATAGGACTGAACCTGCTGTTACGGCAGACTGGTAGGTAAGGCATAGATCTCTGATTTACACCAGTTTTATACAATTGTGTCACTATTAACTTCATTTAACTGCATCCAGCTAAACAAAGAGTATTATCACGTTGAGTTTCTTTAAGAGCTTTAGGAATCAGCTTATTTTTCAAAGCTCATCCAGGCTCCTGAAACAAGATCTGTTTCACAGACAGCTTTTCTTCTAACCCCATTTTATCTTTTTTTCTGTCTCTTCTTTTCTTTGAATGCTTAGTAAACGTTGTACAAAATCAAAGATTCTTATTGTTTTCAATTCTGTCAGCTCTCCTTTCTGATTCCTCCTTTGTTCTCTCCCATTTTAGACACTAACTCTGGGTTTATGACAGTGCAATTGAGAATAACTTCCCTTAGTTCAATCAAGTGAAAAGTAGCCCAGAATAAACAGATAATTTGTTAAATCCATGAATAATAAATGGATTATCATGTACTATCCCAGAGGATAACAATAATGAAGAAACTGGTAAATAATGCAGCAAAATGGCTTTCCTCCCCCTTTTCCTAGCTCTGAGGTTACCCTCTGAGCCCTCCTTCCTCCAGACTTGCTCCTGTAGCAGGTTTTGCACTGTGGTTCTTAAAAATGCATTTTGGCAACTGGATGCACGTCTGAAGGACGTGGAAAGAACCTTGTGCAGCAGCAGAAAACATTCAGCAGTTGAGCTGGTATCTGTCCATATTCCCAGCAGATATGCTCACATTTGGCAGCTGCTCCAAGTTTTAGGAGAAGCCACGTAACCACATTAGCATGGTATCAGGCCTGAAAGAATAAAGCTTTCTTCTCAGCAGAGCTCATTAGCTCAGCACAATACAAAACAGCTACATGACTTCTGGTTATCTTGGAGCCCAAGCAGGTTGAGCTCCTATCAGTAAAATGTGCCGTAGGCTTTCGTAGTGAAAAAGAAAAACTCACTCTCTTTTCTGTACCGACACAGAAAGAGGCACAGCCAGCCTTTTCCTAATGAGAACTAGGGAGTGATGCACAAGAACTGGCTGGAGACTCAGCTATATTTCTCTAACAGAGCTCCTCAATGGCCCACACCTGCCCCATCTTCAATCCAGGGGAGTTAGCTGCATAACTCTTATAGGAATAACCACTTTGTGACAGCAAGTTTTCATGGTTTAAACTGAACGATGAATCATAAATGCATTGCAGAAGCCAGTTCCCCAAACTAGGCCAGCTGTGAAAAGCCAGCAGTGCCATCCATTGACAGAACTTTGTAAAGCATGGGCACAGGAAAAATATCTACCAATGAATCATTCTGCCCCATTGCTGTTGCAGATAATTTGCCAAAGAAAGTCTTTCTGCATCAGACTCTGGTCCCAAACAAGTTCTTACAGTGCCTGCTCTCAAGCAACAGCTGCCAGACATGTTAAAAGACATCACTCATTCTGGCAGAATATCTGCGATCACACTTGTTGACTCATGATAGATGGGTGCTTGTGCCAGCTGTGTCTTCTTCTAGTGTCACAAGAAGAACATGACAAATCACGGGCTGATCACATGCCCAGAGCCCAAGAACAGGCTCCTTATTCTGTAGGATCTCAGAGCTGACAGCCCTAAACACAATGACTCTAAAGTGGTCCCTTTACAAAACAGCACCTGAAAACATGACATAAATCTTTCATAAGTGATGGATTAGAGGCTTTAAAATAATATTTCTAATTTTTAGGTATTGCTACAAAGACCTGCAGATCAGGAGGATGTTGACAACTGTGCTTTGTAACCTTTAATGCTCTTTAGCTTGTATTATGGACTTCTCGCATCTATTAATGCATTAATGTAAGTAATACCATTTTTCTTTAAGGTTTTATCATTAAAAGCAGATACAGTTTTGGGTGTCACTCACTTTGAAAGGCTGTGTCCTAGAGCAGCAATATATAACCAGCTGAAAGATGGGGGAAGAATTTCCAATAACCTCTTACAAATAAGGGCTAATGACTGTGTTTAGTAATTCATATCAGCCTTTTCTGAGTACGCTGCAGATTGAATATTGCATTGCACTGAGTTGTTTGGCCAGAATCTCATTATGGTATTACAAAGCGAGAGGTAGAAAAGAGGGTATCTGGCCTTGACTGTTACTTGTTTTGTCTAAATAAGCTGACAATTTGCTTTATAGCAATACTGGTGAGGAGCAAAGGGCAGGAAATCTGCACTTGAAAATCTAAATCATGGGCTGCAACAACAGAATGTTATCATCTATTTACAGAGCTTTTAAGCCTGAAGGGAAAGAGGACAACTGGCTTTTGTGTTTGTGAAAACAAGTTGAAATTGCTGAACATTTAGTAATTATTGCTGCATCAAGTCTAACCCAGGTTTATAGTTACTAAAACGTGAGAATGGCAGGTGACTTCTCTGAAGCAAGTTGTGTGTGTCTTTAGTGGCAGCATTATTACACAGAGACAGGGCAAAAAGGCCAAGAGCTGTTTGGACAAGAAGACTGAGTTACCTTCCTCCTCAGGGTGAAACCCATCAGTGGGTGCCAAGGAGACTGCTTGTGCTGCAATTCCCTGTAGTTTATCTGTTCTGTGAAAAAAACAATCTTCCTGCTTTGCTGGGGCTATCAATCCCTCACCTAGCAGGAGACATTGAATGTGATTTTCAATCACACACATCCAAATGACCGTACATCACACCATCCAAATGAGAAAGTATCTCATCAGAAGATGACTGGATAGGACTCTTGTGGAGGGTAGAATTAATGCCACTGACCTGTTGTATCAACTAAGGTACAAAATCGCAAAAAAAAAACTATGCTTCCCCCATGAGAAAGAGGGAGATCTGCTGCTCCACAAGGACAGTATCTGTTCACCCACATGCACGCTGCGGATGGGCACATAAGCAGGTCACATAAACAAAAGCAACTTGGATGTTTTCACTTCTATTTTCATCTTACTTTATGTCCCTTTTTCTCATCAAGACAAGGGGGTCAACAGGCAAAGAGCAAGATCTGCCTCATACATGAAAATCATTTGTGCAGAGGTTTCCACAAAAAACATCCCTTGGTCAGATTAGCTTTTAGAGGGATTTGGGTTGAAGTCACAGTTCCCTTTGCTTGATTAATCAATGTTCTGCGGTGGAGGATCCCACATTTTTCCTGGGAACTGAAATTAAAAAGGATCCTACAGCCACGTTCTCTAATGATTTGCAGATTTGGTTTTTCTTTGCTTTCCTGTTTGGAGATTTTTTTTGCCCCAAATTCCTGTCTCACAGATGAATATATCTGGACTGGCTTCCTTTGGCTTTAGCTACTCTAGCAGGATAGTGTTCTCCAGTTTGAATAAAAGATAGCAAGTGTAATGATTTTCCACTGGTTTTGCTTAAGAAAGAAAATGGCCTGTCCCTGAGAGCCAACTGTGTGTACTGAGGTGTTCATGGAACAAGAAATTTTCTACTAAATATGTTTATAAACTGTATTTGGATTCATCAAATAGAATACAGAAACTGTGTCATATTTTTCACAGATTATTTTTTTTTATTTCAGTAAAACAATAGAAGTTTTACTTATATAATTTAAATTTAGGTTCATTTTATACACCACCCATATTACCTCATTTTCATAATTTAAGCAACCTTGGAACATGATGTGGAAAAGCCAAAGTATTAAAGGACTGAGCCTCTTAAAACTCTACTTCACATGCCATGCCCTTAATTTACTATAATATAAAAAAATTTACTTTAGCTTCTTTTCTGAATGAGGTTCGTGATCTGATCCCAACTTGTCTCATTATATTTATGGTACAAGGCATTGCTACATTTATAATAATACTAAATGATACAGCTTCCATCACGCATAAGCAATTGCCTCCCACTCTCACACAGGAACCAATTCCTACATGCCCATTAGAAGGCATTATATTTAGGAGCTATCACATTCACTATCCCTAGATTATTAGGAAATGGAAAGATTTGAAAAACATGTAACAAATTTGCTCTCATACAACTTATAAAACTGAGAAGACTTGTAAGGTTTCCTCATCACCAAAATATTATTGTAGTTTGACTGAGATATTATTAAAAGTTAGCAGTTACTGAATTATTAATCACATTTATTGTTACAAATGAACTTAACTCCTGAAAAAGCTCACTGCACGGTCCCACAAGTATCAATGGCATTACTTAGCTTGTGATGTTGGCAAACCATGACTGACCAATGGATTTGCAACATGGATTATTTTTTTTCAGGGTGGATTTCCAGTTACAGAAATCAGATGTCATAGAATACTTCAATTCTGCCATTGTTTCTACCAAGCTGTAAAACTGACAGGACAAATTTTTCATTCAAAAAGTTGAATTATGAGAGGAAAAGTGTAAGGGCTTTATAATAGGTATCTTGATAAAGGAAATCCCTATGTTACTTCATTACAAATTTTCTGATAAAACCATGACAAACAATTCTGAGACAAATCATATTAGAAGGTCATTACAGAAAAAAAAAAATACTTCATTGAAACTGAAATGCATCTTGTGCTTACATTTTAGATACTGTCTATCTAGCAATCTCTTATCTTATATCCCTTTCTCTGCTTTTAAACTATGTTTATATTGAAGTATCTAAAGCCAGGGTGTTTGCTTGCTTTTCAATGAGCATCTACCATCTGATGTTTCTGGTATTGCTGCTTCCTGTTTCTAAAAAAAATCTCCCACTGAGATTTTGGAGGCAGCAGACAGCCAGCCAGAGAGTTTAAAACTGCCAACTCTTCTGCTTTTATGCCTCATTAACTGACCTATTGCTCTTTTCTCCACTTTCCCAGGATTTCTAGATTTCCAGCTCCAGCATAAAATACATGCCGCAGGAGAGTAGTTCTGTGTTCTCTACCAGGCAATGGCTCTGAAGCATCTGCCAGGCAGAGGGAAGTCTGCAGCGCATATGGACAGACCACCTCTACATCACTTGCACTGGCAATCCCAAATGTGTTGGACTACAACACCTGCATTTTATTGCATCTGCTTACTAATTGCTTTCAGGAAAATCTCAGGGATAAATATGGCTCTCAGTACTTTCTTTCTCAAAACTTGCAGCTATGATTCCAAGTTCCTAGATCTGGTTTTAAAGGAACTGAAAGCTACTAAGCAAAGAGCCCAGCAGTAGTCCATGCCACTGGAACTTAACTGGCATCTCCTATACTGAGAGACATTACTCACAGGATTTGATATAATTCAGGAAAAAAAAATGCCTAAATTGTCGTGTGCTATGATTACAGCCCTGCCATGCTAATGTCATCCTTCTGCTCAGGTGGTGCTAGTGTATAGTCACAGAAAACACATTAGCAAAGTGCTTTGGAACAGTAATAGCAAAACATAGTAAAAACATGAAATCGTGTTCTGAGAAATTATTCTTCTGCAAAGCATTCAGAGAGAGACTAGATTTATGAAGCAACAACTAAAGAAAGCATAAAACCCTAGAACTGGCAGTGCTCTTTGTTTTGCCCTGAACAGACTATTTTAATGCATGCAAAGCTCTCTCCCTCTCTTCCTGCAAGACACTCCTCGAAATCCATCTGTTCTGTGGTGCATCCTACTTAACAAAAGCCACACACCATGCTGTTTCAGCATTGTGCCATTCAGTGCTGTCCTGTGCTGCTTCAGCTTGTGCTCCTAAACTGTAAGCTCTTCCGGAGGGAGAACCTCCTATTTATCTGACACAGTTCCCCTATTGTACTGCCCTATGTGCTTACACCACTGTAAAAACACCAACCGGCCTGAAGAGGAAATGCTGAATAACTAGGAAAAAAAAAAAAAAAAATGAGTATTTTATTGCCAGAGCTTAGCAGGCCGATGCATTGTGTCTGCACAGCGATACGGTTACACAACTTTTACCCTCTGCCAGTAGTGCGACGTTTCGGCGATGGCAAGGAGCCATCATCTGGGGAAGCTGCGGTCAGTGGGGTTGTGAAAGCCCTGGTATCGTGCAGGGTAGCGGTCAACATGCAGGCATCAAGCCACGTTCACTAGCATAGAATCACAGAATCACAGAATATACAGAGTTGGAAGGGACCCACAAGGACCATCGAGTCCAACTCCTGGCTCCACACAGCACCACACAAAAATCAGGCCGTGTACCTGAGAGCGTTGTCCAAATGCTTCTTGACTCTGACAGGCTCGGGGCCGTGACCACTGCCCTGGGAAGCCTGTCCCAGTGCCCCACCACCCTCTGGGTACAGAACCTTTCCCTCACACCCAGCCTGACCTTCCCCTGTCCCAGCTCCATGCCGTTCCCTCGGGTCCTGTCGCTGCCCCCAGAGAGCAGAGCTCAGCGCCAGCCCCTCTGCTCCCCTCGTGAGGGAGCTGCAGGCTGCCATGAGGCCTGAAGAACACTTCTCTAGGCCAAGTGTTCGAACCAAGTCACCTCAGACGCTCCTGAATATCTTCCCCTCTAGATCCTTCACTATCTTGCATCCCCTTCTTTAGACTCTCTCTAGTTTTACCTCTTTCTTGTATTGTGTTGGCCAAAACTGCACACAGTGCTCGAGGTGAGGCTGCACCAGCACTGAACACTGACTGTATGACGATGTATGACTTGACTGGCTAGCCATGCCTTACCTGATGCACCTCATGGTACAGTTGGCCCTCCTGGAAGGTTAAATGGCTGAAACACCACAAATGTGCAGGAATGGCACTGCAAATATCCAGGAATGACACAACAGATGTCCAGGAATCACACCACAAGTGTCCAGGAATCGCCATGGGCCTGCCCCAGTCCGGCGTGGATGGATCTTTTCCATCAATCAAAGTTAAAAATGGATCTTACGGGGACGCAGGGAGCCTCCTGCCAGGGCCACCTCCCCGCCACCTCCCGCACTTGTCCCACAGGGGCTGTACTTTATTGGTGTCTTTAAATCTTATTTTGCACCTTAGGGATGCCAACAAGGCTTCACACGTGAGGCATCTGCCTGTCAGAAGGCCTCCTCTGTCCCCCGGGGTGCCACGACACCCCTCAGGAAACCAAAACCCCCACAGGCGCACCCTGCCCTGTCCCACCTCAGGCCCTCGCCCACCTCAGCGGGCACCCCCCACACTCCCCCCCCCCTCCCCACGCGGGCGCTGCCCCTTTAAGAAGGAGGCCGCCCTCCGCCACCCTCCCCGCTGTCAGCATCGGGCTCCCGCCGCCGGCTGCGGCGTTTCTCAGGTTTGAGCGCCCGCCCGCCCGCACCGGGCGCTGCCATGTTCCGCCTGCTGCTGCGCACGGGCCCGCCGCCCCGCGGGCCCCCCCTCGCCGCCGCCGCCGCCCGCCGCCGCCGCCGCTGCTGCCCCCCCCCGGGCCGGGCTCCCCTCAGCCCGCCGCCGGCTCCTCTGCTGACACTGCGGGCCGCCGCCGGCAGCTCGGCCAAGGTAGGAGGCAGGGCCGGCCCCTCCGCACTGGAGGCGGCTCCTCGGGGAGCTGGGGGCAGCCTCGCTTGGCTGGGGGGCGTAGTGTGGTGGTTGGGGTTGGTTTGGGGCCCGAAGGTGGGTTTTGGGTGATGGGGGTGGAGTGGGCCGGTGGTGGGGTTGGGTGGCTGGTGGGCTGCTTTCCTCACCCACCTGGACGGGGCCGTTCTGGGCAGTCCGGTTGTCACTTGGCTTATTAAGCATCTTGCTTCGGCACCATCCAGAAACTGTCTGGTGTGTGGGCCTCGGAGCACAGGTGAATGGAGAAGGAGCTGGGTTTGGGTGCTTACGAACCATTTTGCAAAGCTGCCTGTGGTGCACAGGCCCAGGGGTTCCCCCGAGGCACACACCTCCGTGGGCAGTCAGCTCCTGTTTCGTGGCACCTGAAAGGAAATGTTTTACTCTGAAATCAGTCCTCGAATTCGGCTCCTTAAATAGATCGTGCTCATCTTGCTTTGGATGACAAAATCACTGTATTAAAAGCTAAAATACCATTCAAACCATGCCTGGCTTTTAGGAAAGTCATGCTGTTGAATAAATGAGCGTGCTTGGCTGGGCATGTGGTGCTGGTTTGGGCTGTAGGTGTTATGAGACCGTTCTGCTTGGTTAATTCAAGTAGTCCCAGTCAGTAACTCGGTATCTAAATGTTATGGAACAGAATTTAAAACCAGAATTCTTTCTCCTTCCCACTAATAAAACTGAAGAGTGAGGATGACTTCAGAAACACTGCTGTACGTGGTGAAGTAGCAGCCGTGTAGTACAGGCACAGTGTTACATGGCTGGAAATACGTGGGTTGTCGACCTGTGAGCACTGTCTTCTGCTTAATGAGCTTGTTTTAAAAATAAGTATTTGAACCTTGTTTCTTCGTTTACCTTCTGGTATTAAATTTGGTTTAAGCAAAAAAGGGGTTGGGTGAGTTGGTTTATTTGTTGGTAGTTTTGCTGTTTGTTTTTTTTTTTTTTCTGGACATCTTTCTTTCTTAGTCGTGTCAGTTCAGTTCACATACTGTCTTGGTTCATGAGCCAAAGTAAAATAATAATAATAATTTTTAAAAAAATCTAACATTATTCATTATGCTTGAAAACTATAAAAATACAAGAATCAGAATAAATCCTAGCTGACAGTCTTGCCAAGTCCAAGAATGAACCAAAAGCACTCCCCTGGTTCTTCCTTTTGTCAGCCGACCTACAGAGGGTTCTTTGTAGGAGCCTGAATGCTGGACCCCTTCTATCATAAGTTGTAAGCATGCTGGAATCAGTGTGGTATCGTGTAGGCTTCCAGTGCCATCAATTGCCGAGCCGTGTTACAAGAATTCACTGTACAAAGCTGAGCTGGGTATAAGCAAAAATCTCTTTGGCACCTCAGTCTCACCTCTCAAAAGCTGCGTGAGTGTGCCATGGCACCTGGTTGGATCAGATGGAAGGCTGGGAACATAACAATTCTTTTTAATGATGGAACTTGCATTTATGTAAGAACTTGCACCAAGCTCAGCACGCCTGTCTAATGTGAATAGTTGGAAAACGGGAACGTGTATGGACTCTGCCTACAGGCATCAGCAATTCTGAAATGAAAAAGCAAAAGCACGTTTACTATCTTTCCAAAAGCCTTCCAAGCAGCACTGTACACAAACCAATTACTTCAATCTTTCAGATCTGTTCAACTGACTAGAATATAATATTGTGCTTAATGTTAATTAATATTTGTTTTCTCCTTAGGATGTGGGTGGATCCCCTGAAAAGGCAGCCACAGATCTTAGGAGTGAAAACAAGAAACTCAACAAGTCCCAGCAGCTGAAAAAAGTTTTCAAAGAATATGGTGCCGTAGGGGTTTCATTCCATGTTGGAATTTCATTAGTATCTCTAGGAATCTTCTACCTGGCTGTGTCAAGGTACGATTTGACTGTATAGCCTCTAGGTAATGGTTTAGACAAGAAAAATATTCTTCTGTTGTGCTTATTTCTGGAAAGAGGCATGTGCTCTGTGCTTGTTTGAGCTACATATAGGAATCTGCTGAATTTTGAGTATTGATTGATCCATAAATGGATCTAATGTCCAATCAGGTATGAGGGAATATAAACTTGCATGGTCATTCTGTATAAGTTCATGGTCTGTGGTGGGCTGGTAAAAACGACAGAGTAGAGACTGTGCCAGAGTAACTAAAAAAGAATTTGTTTTGTTCTGTGGAGATATCTTTTGTTCTCAAACAGTAGTACGGCCTGTAGAGATAGGGCCATATGAAAGTGCTGGAGCTTAGAGATAAATTTATTTTCCTGGGTGCTGAACTCCGTTCAAACTGCAGAAGGCAACAGCCACTAAAACAGAGGATCAGGTTAAAAAAAGAAAATGCCAGATAACAGAGACAGGTAGGAAATGTTGAGGATGGTGCTGAATATTCTCCATGCTGTAGCTGTACAGCTGTATAGCTAAGAAGTTATTTGACTTCATAGGGACCTTGTCAGTGTAAAAAACAACAGCAAAGAAGTGTGTCTGAATATATTATATGTACTATTGTTATAGAAATAACTTGGCTGTTACTGCTGGAAGAATTCATTGTTTTTTGTTATTTAACATTTAAAATTAAACAAATTCCAGAGTTGGAGGTATGCCATGTTAAATCCCCTGAGTAAACAATACTCTTACTTTGTATTCTTTATTGTGCAATTTTGAAATAAGCTAAGAAGTCTTATTTTCTTTTTCCACAGTGGTGTGGATATGACTGCAGTTCTCTTCAAACTTGGTTTCAGTGAATCCTCGCTGCAATCTAAAATGGCTGCTGGTACAAGCACATTTGTGTTGGCATATGCTATTCACAAATTGTTTGCTCCAGTACGAATCAGCATTACTATAGTTTCTGTGCCATTTATTGTCCGATACTGCCGGAAGATTGGCTTCTTCAAACCTCCTACCCCAAATCCGTGATAACTTCTTATTGTTTTTTACTTTTTTTTAATGTTCAATATTCATGTAGCTTTTCAGATGGATAAATTTCTTTAAAATACTTATTTGGATTCATGTTAATACTGACCTCCTCGTGCGTTTCTCACTTGTTCTTTCAGGTAAATGTAATGCAGTGAAAAGTGCTGTCCTTATCTTTTTTCCCTTTGCCACCTCTTTCTTTTTTTTTCAAAAATAGCTGTTAAAATATCTGTCTTCCACTGCAAGTGGTAATATAAATGCTTGACAATGAGCAGTCTTTTGAACATGCAGTTCTGGGTCTTTATTATCTAGTTTTTTGGACTATAACTTTTTTCATATCAAAATACAGCTGCAGCAGTAGTTTATTACTGTGTAGTTATTACTGGGAAATAAAATAAGATTATTTTCCTAATAGTCTGTGGAATAAACAATATCCTAATATATGAATAGGTCTTTTGGTAAGCAAATATATATTGGGATCTAAGGCAGTATGTAGGAGTTTTATTTTGTTATAAAAGGCATGTTATGATCCCAGTCTTCCAATCCAACACCCATGCCTAGCTAACTTTAGTGTGTACCCATATGCTTAATTATTGCACGGTGATAATTGTTTTAGCTAGAATTGGTAATGTACTTCACGTACTTCTCTGAAACTACAGTTCCTTTGTGTTGCTTCCATGTTTCAAGATTTTGTGGTTTGAAAATGTGCTTTCCTGGCCTTTCTAAGGTTGGTGAGGTTTTTTGTGTTTTTGTCTATTTGTTTGTTTGTTTTGTTTTAATGCTATAAACTAAGAAATCCTGAGTTTAGCAAAATCAGTGTAACCAGAATTACCTCCTGTGTGAACATATTCCAAAGACCAAGTCAGATGCAAGGTATCTATGGGTTTTTTATGTACTGAGGTCTAACTTTTGTACTGGGGACATTTTTTTGTTTGTTTTGTTTTCTGAAAACTGACCACAGCTGCTTTCTGCTCCTGTGGATGAATCTCAGATCTGGGACTAAAGTCTGGACATTACAATTCAGATATTATCAAGAGTAATTCTTACGCTTTTGTCTGACAGACTGCTGAATGTGCCAGTTAGAGATGTAATACATACTACTCAGTGAACCTGAAGACGGGATCTCAAAACTAGGTATTTGGCTTAACATTCCATGGTAAACCTGAGTTTTAGATTTAGGACTATGCTTCTGTGAGATGAGTAAAGCCAGATTCAAGAGTCTTTTAGACCTGCTCCTCCTTCCAGGTCTGTTCTTTTTACATTGTCTGTCTCCATCTTTATGCTCGTCACTTGTACCAAGGTGGCTCTGGCGCAGAGCTCTTTGTACAGGAATCTGACTGAACTAAACTAGCAGAAAGCTACCTTGGCCATCAAAGTTGTTTGTTTCCTGCCATGTTAGTGAATTGCGAAGAAGGAATAGTGCTGAAGTCCCTAGAGAAGGAGGAGCAAGTAATTTTTCTTTGTTTTGTAAGCAAGCTGTTAATGCAGCTCAGACCCGTTAAATTGCACTCTAACACCTTTACCATTCAGCAAGTCCAACCCAGAGACTGGTTGGGTGCTCTGAGGATTCTTGAGATCACAAGTGAGCAAGCAGAGATGATGTTCTAGAAAGATGAACTGCAGCTACATATGTACTTGCACCTCTGTACCCTTGGTTCATCAGAGAACAGGGAAATTGGAAGAGACATTTCCTTCCTTTGTCCTGTGGAAGCAAGCTGTTATCAGAGCCTACCTCCTGAAAACATTGACAAGGGCTTTGTCACAGATAGGGTGTGCTGTTAGCCCTGTGTCTTAAAATGGAAATGGCTGCCAGTGAGCAGGTACACCGACTTGATCTATGACGTGTAGCATACACACACAGACATGTTACATAGATAAACACTTCTGTCAAAGGTTAGTATTTTGAGGACATACAGAGAGTCAGCCTTGCAGTATGGCCTGCTTCCCTGGGAGCTGTATGCTCAGTCCTCTAACACAGCTTGTTGTGCACAGCTGCTTGTTAGGATACAAAGCCAATGCTCCACTGTTCTGTGTGTAGGAGTAATAGCAGTCAGGTCCATTTTGACCAACTTGTTTCAAAAATTAAAAAGACAGTATTTGTCCCTTTCTATGCCTGCTTTGCTGTATAGCTGCTGAAGCTGACAGCTTGTAGAGGTTGCTAACTACCTTGCTGCTATCTAAACAATAATTAGAGTTTATTAGAGTTTAAGTTTCATGTCAGCTTGTCCCTCAAGGAAGCTCTGCCTTCTACACTTGATAAATCAAGATACTATATTGTTACTCAGATGAAAGTTTATTGCTAGGTGTTTAGTAAATAAAAACCTGCAGTATCTACACAGACAGCAAGTGAAGGGTTACTGTGTATTACATGCAACCAACACTTCCCTAGCTTTCTAGGATCTACTGCATTCTGGAATGATTGGAGATACCAAGTTTCAAGTCAACAGATAGTGTATCTTAAGAGTAAATTTAACTTGAGCTGTGTTGCCCCTGATCTAAGAAACATGTTCTTTTCTACATGTCCTCTAACTGTTCAGGTCACTGTTCTCTTACCCAAGGGTAACAAAAAATTCCAGAATAATCCAATGAGAAGATTGTTGTTCTTTATCTGATCAATTATTTTTAAAAAATGTGTTTTGTCCTAAAGTTAGTAGAGAAGTAGCATACAGGCTGCTTTTCTTCTTCCAAAAGTAATCCTCTAAAACAGAAATTGTTTAAAGCAAGTGCACCTAGAAGTTATTAAAAATGCATCACCACTGGAGCTTTTCTTTCAGGAAAGAAACAGGGCTTCAATAAGTTGTGACCAGACTTCAGCTTAGCTATTAAGATAAATAGGGTTGTATAAACTGACAATTTGTTAGTTCTGCAAAGTGTATTTTAAATTAATTTGAGAATATATTTTAAAATCTAGAATCCTTGTCTGTAAAGAATCATTTTTAAAGTGATTTGTAAAATAGTGAAAGAGACCTTAAGGTCTTATGTTAATAAAAGTACAATAAAATTGCTTTCTCATAGCATTTGTTTGAAGTGTTTTACTGGAAAACAGGTGGTTGGCACGTTTTGTTTCTCAAAGTCTTTCCTTGCCTACAAACAAGTTTCACCACAATTTGAGTCAGTTTCTTTTAAATCTGTATCTTTTCAAACTTGCAAAGATCTTTGTTATTAAGGGTCTTATGAGTGATGCTAGAACAAAGCTTCTTAATGCTATGCCATTTATTTCCTACCTTTTAATACCATATTGTGATTGAAGAATAATAAGTAGCCACACCTCTTTCAAGAATATCAGCACTTTGAGCAAGCACTTGATATCAGCTTACTTTTCAACCAAGAAAAAACCTTGCTCTGTAATCATGGATGTGAAGTCAGGTTGTACTGTAGTATGACAGTAAAGACAAGTGTTTTAGAGGGAGGCAGCAGAAGCAGTAGGAGTACCATGCTAGTAACAATATATAACAAGTCTTTATTTTAAAAGTTGAGTGCTCACATTTAAGACAAAATTAGAGACAAAAATGCATACATCATTTAGGACACAAATGCATTCACCTGACTCAGTTTCAGATTACACCACAGGTATGATACCCTTAGCAGCCCAATGAGTTCAAAGGCAGGCATCTCTGGGATATTGCACTGTTCAATAAGACAGAACCACAACTGCCTCTTGGTATTGGAACAATGATCTATAACCATGACAGACCACATCATGAAGGCCTTGAACAGCATAATACTTAACAAGCCTGGCCCCTGTGTAGTTATATTTCAAGTACATTAAGTATTCCACAACCTCCAGCTAAAAGTCAAACAGATTTATACTGCAATTTGAGTTCAAGATGACAACCAACCTAAAGACTTGTATTCCTTATTGCCACTGGATTCCAAGACCTGCTTTTCTTATTGTATTACAGCAGTCACAGTACAGAACTCCTCTTGTTGATCCAATGAGATTATCCTTGTTAAGACTGTGTTCTGGGTGGGGCAGTAACATCACTCTTTCTGCTGTTGGGCAACTTTGTAGAGTTTGCTGTAATCCAGGGATGAACAAGTACATCCTTCAAGGGCATCCGATGGAATGGGTTATGCTTCAGGAGCTTGGAAATTAAATCCTTTGCACCTTCAGTTACAAATACAGGATACTTGAACTCCACCTGGTAAAAGGAAACGGGATTATGCAAAGTTCTTTGGCACTAATCAAAATCAAAGAGCCACAGGGCTCCACCCTCCAAGGCACAAATAGCAAGGGAAGTTGTCAGCCTTGTGGGATGTGCACTTCGTGCCTGTTAAGATTAAGTAATTTCATCATAACCCTGATGGAAACAAGGTCCTTGCTGCATGTAGATGTTAAGCTAGTGTACTTTTCAGTACATTTCAAATACAAGACTAGTTTGCTGGAACCTTTCTAGAGTACAGAACAGGAAAAAAGGTTATGTGTAACAACACCTTGAACATTATATAAGCCAGAAAAATTATAGGTGGAAAAGACTAGTTGCTTTATGAAGAGGTGGATATTCAGATGCAGGCAGAAACAGGACAGAAACAAGAAGCCTGGCAAGGTATCTTAAATCTCTTCAGGTAATTCTGGAGAGACTGAGGACAGTTTTAGCAGCCTCATTTTGTGCACATCTCATTATGTCTTACTATATTTCTAGTTATATATGCCCTTCCTCAAGATGGCTATTTGTTAAGCTTTAAGAACTGAAAACAAAATTCAACTAGCCCAAGTAACTTGTGGCACATACCCTGGAAATAGCTCTGTAGGTTTCCTGGTATGTTTCTGCTTCAAAAGGTGGCTTTCCTACAAGGAATTCATAACACAGAACCCCCAAGCTCCAAATATCCACCTTTTCATCATGGGTTCTTCCCTCAATCATTTCAGGAGGCAAGTAGTCAAGTGTCCCACACAGAGTTGTTCTCCTGAAAAAAAGAGTTACAGTTAATCTTTTACCCTTTATGGCAATTAAGATCTGTTCTAAGACAACTTAACTGCTGGCATTAGCATCTTGATTTATCTATACCTCATTGCAGCCTGCCCCAGATGGACTCAGCAGTACTTGCATTCCAGCAGTAGGATTTTGTTTATATGAAGTTTTGGTTGTTGTTGTTTTGTTGTTTTTTTTTTAAAAAAATAAAAAAAAAAAAAAAAAACTTTTGCTTTAAAGCATTTGAATCACTGCAGTCAGTCTTGCCCTTCTTCCCGTCCCACCAGCTCACAGGTCAGGCTTCCTTTTTCAGGTGCAATGCAGATTAAATATACCCTAAGTATATTCTGTGTGTGGTGTTTGGATCAAAGTTCTCATCTGTCACCTCAGGGACCACTACAAGCCTCCACCAGTACACTGCCCCTGACCCTCTTGTTTCTGGTTCAAGAAGTTTTGAAATACACAAAAAGCAGAGGGAGTATTGTCTCACTTTGCCACACCAGTTGACTGTTAAGACCCTCACTGCAGTAACCCAGTTCTTAAATGATATTTCCCCCCGTCCCCCCTGTATTTTAGGAAGTTCACATTTGCCTCCATTCCATAAGTAGAAGTTTAACAAGAAATCTAACATTTGCATTTTTACCACATAAGAATGCAATACATAAGTTATACAGTGAAATACTTACCTAGAAGATGGAGCATGCACAGACCACCCGAAGTCAGCAATTTTTAGTTCTCCATTTGAGCCAAGCAGCAAGTTTTCTGGTTTGATGTCCCTATGAATCACGTTCTTTGAGTGGCAGTATGATAGGGCATCTGCTAGTTCTGTGATGTACTGCAAATAGGAAGAAAACAAATCTGTCAAGCATGAAGACAGCAGCATTCTAGCTTTACTGGCTAGAGCATAGTATATCCTAGGCATAATTAATGGTTTGAATTTGAGCAATGATTCCTTACACCCTTGAAGTAAGATAATACAGGCTCTGCCTGAAATGACCAAGCACTTGTAGCATTGGGCAACATTGAACATCGTTAAGTTTAAGTAATGCTGTGCAGTAATTTGTCTTCTCAACATATTCCTAAATAGATTACAAGTGCATAAACAAACATCTCATGAGTCAGCTTCACACAACTGACAGAATTTCGTCTGGATAGCTTTATGCTTCAGGTACTCCAGATAAGAAGAGCAAGTGATGTACAAGCAGCTAGAATGACCTACAGTTGCAGTTCTTTGTTCATCAAACTTGGTAAGCTTCTGAAGTTCTTTGTAGACTTCTCCACGGGGTGCATACTCTAGAATAAGATAGACTCTTGTAACATCATGGAAGTAGCCATATAGTCTGAGAATATTGGGATGCCTGCAAGAAGATTTAAAGATTTTTCTGAACAAGGTATTTGTACAACTATAATATTTAGTTATAGGTACAGGACATATGATTTAACATAAATGGCGCACAAAACAGTACAGTCCTGATTGCCATGTATTGCTTGCTTCATTGCAAACTAAGCAGAGGTAAGACTTGCTTCTTTATGCAATATAGCAAGAATCTTAGTCTCAAGTTGTCATGTGTTTAAAAAGAAATTGCTATTTTTACTGTCATGTTATCAGAAAAAAAAGGTTTTTTTTTGCTTAGTTAGTGCTCAATTAAAGAGAAATAGCTCACTAAGCTTTACCTAAGATGAGACTGTATTTCAACTTCTCTTCGTAGTTGATGTTCTACACCAGCTTCTTCAAGTTGTGTTTTAAATAGTACTTTCAGTGCAAGAATAAATTTACTCTGCTTTTCCCGTGCTAGATACACATTTCCAAATTTTCCTTTCCCCAGAGGACGACCAATTTCAAAATCATCAAGAGACCATTGTCTTCTGAAAAAGGAGAGACAGTTAAGTTCGAAAAGCTGATACCTGTATGTACAAACAATGTTCCTGTTCAGTAGATATTTGGTAATCTCAGCTAGATTTTGGGATTTAATGAAAAACCATCAAGTGGACTAGATGTGTTGAGACCTCTGAAAGGAAGAGCCTGAAAGCTACTCTCTGGTTTCATAAAGCTTATGCACAGAAATACTATGATCAGCCACACATTACAGCAATAATCGAACTTTGTGTACCAAGCCAGGCACATTTCAATACACTTATGTATTCTGCATTGTCAGAATTGTTTTAAAACTAGCCCTAATACAAGTCTGACTTCATACATAGTTAGACTCCAGTGTCCTGCACATATAAAGGAGGAATATTTTCCCAAGAGTACATGCTGTGACTAGAGCGGTGTTATCAGAATTCTCTCATGGGAAAAGCTGTTATTCATTTAGCCAAAAAGCTTTTCTTCAGATTACAATAAATTCTTGTTCCTGATAATCCTCAGGAACAAGTAAACTTTCCTAGGGTTTCATTATGAAATGTTGCCTCTGTGAAGCATTTGGGCACTGTTTTCAGCAATCGAAGATTGGAGTAGCCAGCAGCTTCACAGCAAGCTCAGTTGCAGCACAAAGTTCTGGAAGTTAAAGGCAACCCTAACCCAACAGGACTCAGTCAGCTAGAACAATTTCAGCATGCAACTTACTTTTTATTCTCTTCATTTTTCTTTTTCGTAGGCTCTTCATTTTTCTGTTTAGAGCTGCTTTCTGCCTCGGAACTGTTTGCTGCACATAGATAAGTAGAACAACTTTATGAGACAGACCAATCAACACAACACAAACTCACATGAGGAACAGGTATAGCCTCTGTGCAGTATCTACAACAATTCACCTATATTCAATATTTAAAACTGGTGTAGTTTACTATTGGCAAAGCAACATAGTTAGAATTGCAAAGTGTAATTCCAAAAGTCTTCTTGAAATTAAACATCAAGAAGCTTCCCACCACCCATACAATATCCTTGTGGGTGCATACTGGAGTAACTAGTTCAGGAGTGCCAATTCTATTCATTCACAGCTGACTGATGAGCATCTGTAAGCTTTCCAGAGGAGAGAAACACTTATATTGGCTCTAAATACCTGATTCTGACAACAAGAATAGTACAGTAACATCTAAGCTATAGTACGTGCTGCTATTCTGTTCCTGGGTGCAACCACTTATTTCTCTACGTGACTGTCCCCCACATCATCAGCATGAGTTTTACATTTTCTTCGCTGCACTCTGCTTCATGGACATATCCCAAGTGTCATGGATGTATAAATATATGTACATCATCCTCATAATTACCAGGTGCTGGAGCCTGTTGAGGTTTTTCATTGGTCTTGCTTGGAACCTGAGGTCTAGCCGTTGGCTGGACCAGAAATTTGGGTCGGGGCTGCTGTGTTGTCTGGTTGTTAGACAGTTTTTGGTTTGATGGTACAGACTTCTGCGATTGCACAGGAACTCGCTGGGCATAGTTTGAAGGACAGAGAACACGTTGTGCTTGAATTCCACTGTTCAATACCCGGCTCTGGGCAGAATGCTGAGACACGGGGACACGTTTTGGGCCATCCACAACAGCATTTGCAGTCTTCAGAAAGAAACAATTGTATATTAGTAATAAAATAATACTATATATCCTTTATTATCCCATAGTGTAGAGTTGGGTGTGGGTTGTTATGGAAGGTACAGGGGTGGAAAAATATTAAGTAGTTTAAAATGAAACATTAGGGAATTCTGATTTAAGTTTTAAGAATTAAGTTTACCTGTAGAAAGCTGCTAACTTGTTAACAGCACACTTATTTATAGCTGGCTATAGAACTTTTTCACACAATTCTGAATATCAGTAAGAAGTTGTAAGCCTTCAGACCTTTACTATAGAAAATATTTGCAATTGACATACAGTTTTGAGCCACTACTCCCTTCAGTGTTGTGCATTTTAAGATGCCTTGCACAGCAACAGGAGTTCAGCAGAACAAAAAAGTTTATTTAGTAAGGTTCAGTTAATTGCTTTTACTTTCTGTAGGTGAAGGCAATCTACATTTATATTTAAGAAATCCTTAATTGTTCTAGCATACTTTCCCTAGAGTTAAGTTCAAATGCTATTGATTGGCATCTCACATTATTGACACCTCTGATACGAATATTTTTGTTTTCTTGTTCAGCTCCCAGAGAACTGATTAAAGAGAACTGATTAAAAAGAGGTTTTGCTTCTGCTGTCTTTAATCTTTACCAGTGCATGCTTGTTTTTAAGTTAAAAGAATAGGAGCATCTGCATTTCTGTATAGAAAGACTTGCGGTAGCAGAGATCTTGAGTACTCCTGCATAGGCATGCAAATGTTAACAGAGTGCTCTCTTTTGGAAGCCATGTCTCAACTAAGTTACCTACTTAGATTTACTCTCTAGCTAAAGGAACCTACATTACACTTCGATTATTTTGAGGGTTCCCCAATTCAAGAGTCACATAATAGTAGTTGTAAAAAAATAATGAGCCCTGGACATTGCTCTCCAACAGAAAGACTGTGAGACAAAGTTTACTATGGCTTACTGCACACAGAAAACATTGTTTCAAGCGTTCCTCCCCCTCTGTTACTTAGTAAGTTTAGTAGTAACGGTCACAAGAGGCTCAAACTGCGTGATCAAGAGCAATACGCCTACCAGCCTTGGAATTACCTTAGGGACACGAGCAGGGTTGCCAGAACGGTTCTCTTTTGTATTCTTGTCCATGGCACCTGAGGAAGGCAGGGCCTGCATACAGCCTCACCTACGGAGGAAAACACGGCGGATGGCGGGCAGCTCCATGGCAGAGCCGCACCTCCGGCCCTCTCCCACCTCCTGCCCGCCGGGGCCCAGCCTCCCTCCCCCACCCCCCGCCGCGCCGCCCCCCCCCCCCCCCCCCCGACCCCACGGCTCCCCAGGCAGCTCCTGAGTGGGGAAGGCCCGACCTCGGGCCCGCTCCCCCGGCCCCGCAGCCGCTCACCTCAGGCCGCGGCCGCTCAGGCTGTTTGAATTCAAACGGCCCTCCCTTAAATACCCTTTAAACCACCGCCCCTCGCCATTGGCCGCCCTCCCGCCGCCCGCCGCCGCCCATTGGCTGATTTTCCAGCGCCCCGCCCGCCGATTGGCTTCTCCCAACGCGCCGCTCGTTGCCAGGCCCGAGCCTCGTCGCTTCCCCCCCTCTGGCGCGCACGCGCAACGGCGGCCCTTCTGCGTATCCCGCGTCGGGCCGGGCCGCCCGCCCCGGGGGCGGTGTTTGCGCTCCATGCGTATTTTACGTAGCGCCTGCCCGCCGCCGGCTTCTTCCGTACTCCAAGTGCGCGGCGCGGCGCCCCGCTAACGCACGGCGCTCCGCAAAGTCTGCCCGGCCGCCTCCCGCCTTACGCAAATCGCGTATGTCCAGACCACCCACCTGTGGCAACGCTACAACTGCCGCCCCCTCCCCGCGGGCACCCAGGCCTCGCAGCGCCCCGCCGGCGGCCGGGGGAAGGGCCCCAGGTTAGTCCCGCAGCCTGCGAGGCGCCGGCCTCCGCCCTCGCTGCCTCCACACACACACACACACACACACACACACACACGCCCGCACGCACGCACGCACACCCGCGGTGCTGCCACCTCGCGTGAAGCCGGGCGCGAGTGGGGCCGGCCGCCTGCCTTTGTGTGGTGCTGGTGGCCGCGAGGTAGGTGCCCCGCGGGTGGCAGTTCTGCCGAGCCGGGAGGGACGGGACGAAGCAGGCCTCTGTGCCTCACGCTCGCCCCCGGGGCAGCGCTCCACGTGCCCTCGGCTCTTGAGGACAAGTGCGAAGGGGACGCCCGCCTCTGTGCCACGCCAAGGGGACGCTCAGCCCACAGGTTGGCTTCTCCGTGAGGTGAGCGGTGCTGAGCTGCAGCCGGTGGCAGCCTCCGAAAGCCTGCAGGTCCTTGAGGAGCGGAGCCGGGGCAGCACCAGCAGCGGGTGAGCGGTGCTGCTTGTGAGGACAAGCGCGACAAGGAGCGAGGGGTGGCTGTGGTGGCTCGGTGGCCAGCAGGCTGCGAGGTCTTGCTCACGTCTGTGAGGAGGACCTTGGCCGGCAAGCGGCAGCCAGGACGAGGTTCGGTTCATCAGGCCTCCAGAGAAGCGTGATCGAAGGCAACTTTTAACCGGCTCCGCGTCGCCAAGAACAAGTGCGAAGGCCGCCCCGGTGTGTTGGTGTTTACAAGCGGTACAGGATAGGGAAAAAGAAGATGTCAGGTCGTCGTGTCGCTGCGGCATGTGACAGGCGGCAGCTGCCAAGGGGCATGGGCAGCATGGCAGCGCCCCTCCTCGACCCGCGTCCACTTCGACTGCCGTTTCTTGAGGCTGACGTGAGTAGGACTTTGGGGCGGGTGGCGGCGTGCTCTCGGGACAGGCTCTTAGCCTGCCACGACCAGGAAGCGTGGCAGTGGGAGCACCGGGGAGGCGGGCAGCACGGAGCAGCAGCGCTGCCAACCAACTCCACAGCCCGTTAATCGCCCCCGGTTCCCGCACACCCGGTGAAGCACCACCTCGACGCTTCACGGGGCCGGGGCACAAAGGAATCCCGGCTGCTAGCTGCTCTCTACGAACCCCGGGGCGGGCCGGGGGCTGCTCGGGCCCTACGGGGTTTGGGGGGGGGGGGGGGCGGGGGGGCCCCCCCCCCCCCCCGCCCCCCCCCCCCCCCCCCCCCCGGCGCTCCCGGGCCGCGCCACGCGTCACGGGGCGGGGGGGGGGGGGGTGGGGGGGGGGGGGGGGGCGCGCGCCGTGACGCTGCTGCGCTTGTCTCGTGGCAGAGCCGCCTCCCATCGATGTGCGGGCGCTCGATGCAGCAGCCTTCGCGCCGCAGCGTCCTGCGGGCCCGGCCGCCGCCGCCGCCTCCTCCCCTGCCGCCGCCGCCCATCGATGCGCTCCGCGCTCCGGTCGCCATCTTAGGGGCAGAGCGAGGGAGGCAGAAGGAAGGGTCGGTAGGTACCGGGCCGCTCCCCTCCACACACACGCACACACACACACACACACACACGCATGCACCCGGCCGCGTTGCGCCCCCCCTCGAAGCCGCCCGGTCCCCGCAGCCCCCCCGAGGCTCAGCGCGCTCCCCGCCCTCATTCAGTGCCGCTGCCCCACGCCCCCTCCCCGCCGGGTATCGCCCCCCCGGGCCGGGGCTCGGGGCTGGCCGGGCGCGCAGCGGCTCAGGGCCGGGAGCCGCCATGGGGCCGGGCCGGGGGGCGCCGGGCTCGGCGCTGTGACTGCCCTGCATGTCCCTCTGTGATCGCCTCCCGAGCTCCGCCCGCCCGGCTCCACCTGCCCGCCCGTGCCAGCACGAGGGATACCCGCAGAATAAATTCTAATACCTTTTTTTTTATATCATTCACAACGTTATTTTCCTTGTTGCTCCTTAATAGAGCTCACATTCCTTTTATTGGCTGGATTTTCATTTCTGCAGTAAATGAGCTCACCGGCGTTCTCCCATTTTCTTTCATTTCTCAGTCTCTGAATCTAACTTAAAATAACCTGGTATTAAATATCTCTGCACCACAGTTCCTCAAGATGTGTTTTATTTAAAGCTTTTAATTACATCGTACAACTCTGTCATACATAATTTTTCTTGTTCTTTTATATTTCAGGCCCCTCCGAGGCACTCCTTGCTCACAATGTATAGAACAAAAGTCAGCTTGAAAGACCGGCAGCAACTTTATAAATTGATAATTAGTCAGTTACTATATGATGGATACATAAATATTGCTAATGGTTTAATAAATGAGATAAAACCACAGTCAGTCTGTGCACCATCTGAACAACTGCTGCACCTGATTAAATTAGGTAAGGTGGGGAAAAAAATGAGCATAAAAGTCCAGTATCTAAATCCTTAGATTAAATCCATGTGAATTAAGGGTGTAGTGTTACTGAAAATACATATTTTATACAAAGCTTATTTCTAGTAATACCACAAAGTTTTTGTATATTTGGACGCAGCCTTTGTCTCCATGTTTTACTTTTTTAAGGTACATTCCAGTTCTATGTTTCATTCTTGAGTGTACGTTGGAAGCAAAACAGATCACTGAATGTTGTCAGAGTGTTTGTCTGAACCTTTTTTAACGTGTTAGAATACCTGCCAAGGGTCCTCTGGGTGACTGACAACCTTCTAAAAATATGCTCCAGTAAACAAGATCACCAAGTCCACAGAACTAATAGGAAGTTAGATCTATTACTAAATTACAGCTCTCTGTGATTGTTCCTGAAAGTGTTGGAGAGAGACCAAGTCTTTCCACTGGCCATCTTCATTAGCTTCTATTTACCACTCGCAAGAAAATAAGCTTCACGGTCTGGGGTCTCAGCAAAGGTATTGCCTGTTCTCTCCCTATATCTTTCTCTCTGAAAGTACATGTGTGCAGCACGCAGTAGTCAGAATTCCTGAGCTGCTGTTGAAACAAGCTGTCTAGAGACCTAGCCATGACAGCATGTCTTCCCTGTATTGTAACTGGACTGGTTCTGCTGCTTCAACGAGTTGATTTACATGAGTCTAAATAGGTGAAACCTCGTTGTCTGTCTGAAATAATCATGCTAGACTCACAGATTGTAGATGAAAGAAGCAACAACTTTTCTGTTGAAGTTGATAACAGCAGTTAGGCACATAGCTGAAAAATTGTGTGTCCTGCCTTGGTACAACTTCCAATGCTGAACTGTCTTTGTCCTGTAGAAGCATCCTGCAAAACAAAACAAAAAAATCTGTAGAGTGGGCGTGAAGTAATAATTTCCATTAGGAATGCTAGGGTAGTAGTTTATGGGGAGAAGTTTTCTCCTTTGATGCAGTAAAATGGAAAGAAGAGTAATTGGGAAATGCTTCTATTTTTTTTTTTTTTTTTTTAATGTCATATAATAGCATTGGGGCTTGTTTCTTGCTTCTGACCATAGGCCTGTCTATGACTTCTGTAAGTGATTGTGTACCTAACAGTACTTAATACCATACGATTTTTATGGTTGTATTTCCACAGTTAAGTTTAACAAAGCTGCCTTCAGCTTTGATATAGCCCAACTACTTCTCATTCTTCATGAATAATATTGCTGTACAACTAAACCTGTTCCACTAGCTTAGCCTTGTTCAGCATGGGCTGTCTCTTAAAGCCTGACTGCTGTAGCTGTTAAAGTCTGTGGCATAGATCTGGACGCAGCCTGTCTGTCTAAGGAGGAGGTGAACCTGGTTTATGATTGTCAAATTCTCTCTTTTCAGGAATGGAGAATGATGACAGTGCTGTTCAGTACGCAATTGGACGGTCGGACACAGTAGCTCCAGGCACAGGAATCGACTTAGAATTTGATGCGGATGTACAGACCATGTCTCCTGAGGCTTCTGAATATGAGACTTGTTATGTCACATCTCATAAGGGACCATGTCGTGTGGCTACGTATAGCAGAGATGGGCAGTTAATAGCTACAGGATCTGCTGATGCCTCAATAAAAATTCTTGATACGGAGAGAATGCTGGCCAAAAGTGCTATGCCTATTGAGGTAAAATGTGACTTGAATCATAGCAATTTTGTGAATTCTTGAGCTGCTGTTTGGTTTTCATGCAACGTCTGTGCCTTGTGGCTGGCTCAGTGAGTTGGACTTAATGTCTGTCTCACCATGTTTCCTTTCCAACAGTGGCTCATAAAGTACCCTTGAAGAAAAGGAAGAAGACATAGGGCAAATATACTTGTGTGATTTTTTTGTAGCAGCCTAGAGATCTGAGCCATAAATAGCTTCTCATAGTTGTTGATAATTGCTGTGCTGTGTAAACACAGCTTGTCTTTGAACCCTCTTAATCTTCTGGCCTCTACAGCATCCAGCAGCTGTTTCAGTACTGGTTCACAGAACGCATATTTATTTGCTTTAATTTTTCTCTGATACGCTTATCAGGTAACAATTCAAAAGTGTAGTTTTTCAGAATATACACAGCATTCTCAGTAGTATTGTATATGAGTGAAAGTTGCCATTTTCCCAGTTGGTACACCTTCCCTTAATTCTTTCAGCAACATAATCTTTTGATTTGAACCCTTCATGAAGAAGGTGATACATTTTCTTGCATCAGTTTACTGCTGCTGATGCTAGTTCATCCTTCAGCAAGTTCATTGACCTTTGTAAAGATATGGGGATGTTGTCTGATAAGAATTTATCAAGTATAAAATCTGCATTACCTGTCGAAAGCATGGTCTCCCTTCTAACGCTAACTTGTTCCATGTTGCAGGTCATGATGAATGAGACAGCACAGCAAAACATGGAAAATCATCCTGTTATTCGGACTCTGTATGATCACGTGGATGAAGTTACATGCTTAGCTTTTCACCCAACAGAACAGATCCTTGCATCTGGTTCAAGGGACTACACACTTAAATTGTTTGACTATTCAAAGCCTTCTGCCAAAAGAGCCTTCAAATATATACAGGTTAGATACTGTCATTCAGTTCAGAACAACCAAAGCTTGTGTGTCATTACTGAGGTATCAGTGAGCTGAATTGCATCCGAGTATGTAGGTGGTTAGGTATGTAGGAGTATGTAGCTAACAAAATTTGCAGGCGTTGTGCCAATTTCTGTGTTAAGAGTTTGTGCACAACAGACTCACAGTCTTCGACTCTCGTGTCTGTTTGCTTTTTCTTAATCTAGACCTAATCTAATATGGATAACGTTGAAGTCAGTTATGTTATCATGGTTCTAGAGATGAGTTTGGGATTATGTGGTGGTTTGGCTGGCTGACAAAGGCTTCTGCTACTGTTGTGCAATATCCCAAAAATAAATGGGCACAGCAAGCTGCTCTAGGAGAACAACTGTGGTAGATTTACGTGTAGCCTGTCACAGGCTTTTTAATCCTATATAGAGCATTTTCCATTTTACAGAAATACATCATATCGTGCTAATTGATCATGTAACTAATTTTTAGCACTTTGATGCCACCAAAACTGACACTTTCATTTTAGCTTTTTTTATAAACTTACACCAATTATGTATTTTTGATCAAACAGGAAGCAGAGATGTTACGCTCAATCTCTTTTCACCCTTCGGGAGATTTCATTCTTGTTGGTACCCAGCACCCAACTTTACGACTTTATGATATCAATACTTTCCAGTGTTTCGTGTCTTGCAATCCTCAAGATCAGCACACTGATGCTATTTGTTCAGTAAATTACAATGCAAGTGCAAACATGTATGTGACAGGAAGTAAGGATGGATGCATCAAACTGTGGGATGGTGTTTCAAATCGCTGTATCACTACTTTTGAGAAGGCGCATGATGGAGCTGAAGTCTGTTCTGCTATTTTTTCCAAAAATTCAAAATATATCTTGTCAAGTGGAAAAGACTCTGTAGCTAAACTTTGGGAGATATCCACTGGTCGAACACTGGTCAAATACACAGGTATGTATGTGGCAGGTGACCAAGTACCTTCTTTTTCAGCTACTGACCAAGGGGGGGCAGTGGTGGTGTTGTCTGAAAGATAAGTCTGTTATTGGTGAATGCTAATCCTTAAAGGTAAGGGGAGACTGCTTCTTTGGGGATAAATTGCCCCATATTTTTTTAAAACATTTTGTGTAAACTGCATCCAGAATTGAAGCTGTGCCACCTTCAACCTGTTGAGTCTTAAGTAGAATTTTGGAGGCTGCTCTACCAACATTATGCCATTGCTTTTGGAGGGAAGTGATTGCTAAACTAGGGAAAAGGAAATAGGAATGTGAATCCCCTAAAGATGAGAACACTTGTGCGGAGGGTTTTGTTCCTTAGTTTTTCTTTAATGTGTTTTAGAAACAATAAGTATTTAGGGGGAAGGGGATTGCTGGAAGACCTCATTGCTTTTCTTGCTGATGATCATCTTGATTTTTGGGCTTGTCAGTTTAAACTGGGCCCTTGGTTTAGCGGAAAAACAAGGATCAAAAGTAATGCCTAATCTTTTTTGTGTTAGAGTAGGCCTTTTGCCTGAAGAGTACCCTGAACTGCAGGGGGATAAAATCCACATTGAGGCAGTTAACAATTAGACTCTTGTGTAAATAAATGGCTCAAGTAAACCATGGCAATATTCTGAAAAATGTTTGCAGCTGTACTTTTTTGAAGGATGAAATTATGCACGAGGTAGCCACACTTACAGCACACTGACAATACCATGCTTTGATCTCAGCAGGACTTGGGAAATGATGAAAGACAGAAACTGCATGCAATAGCAGCTATGTGACTGGGGAAGCTTTAAGGTGAAGCAGCAGTGTGCTTAAGTACTGGGAGATATATCATGACAGAGGAGTGGATGCTGAAAACTTTTTGTTTCAGCTTTTGGGATGTGTGCAGTCCTTTTTGTATGCTAGCAGTATTTTTGCTTTCAACCAGCAGGGTGCAGCACCTCCTTGATAAACTCTTGCAAAATAACAAGGTAGAAAGTAGGTGTATTCCTTGGAAAATAAATGCCTGCACATGAAACACATTTTATTTGAAGGGAGGGCAAAGGTATGGCCAAGGTAGGTCACGCAATATGCCATATGATATGTACATTAAAAAGGAAAATTATTGATAATGAGGATCTGTGTCTCCTGCTACCTGTGGTCTTTCTGGCTAGTTAAAATTGTAAGCCTTATACAAAAGATGAAAGGTAAAACTGCTTTTTAAAGCTTAATGTTCGCACTCGTACTGAGTGGTTGGACTTGATTGCCACAACTGGAGTGCTTAATCCTTTTCTGTCCCCTAAATTCTAGGATGCACGCTGTATATAGCTACAAAAGAATATCTGTAAGTGATTCAATTGTTCTACATGGAAGTTGTATAATAATAGAGAAAATAAGGCTTCTTTTAATAGGCTGCAGCAGTTAGTAAATACAGGAGGTTTACTTCTAGGTCTTTGCAAATTTCCTAAAAGAGATCCTATTTGAGTTAATATTTTCCTGCATATATTTAGGAGCTGGTTTGAGTGGACGGCAAGTACACAGAACACAAGCTGTCTTCAACCACACAGAAGACTACGTGCTGCTTCCAGATGAAAGGACCATAAGTCTCTGCTGCTGGGATTCAAGAACTGCTGAACGGAGAAATCTTCTATCTCTTGGGCACAACAGCATTGTTCGCTGTATTGTCCATTCTCCTACCAATCCTGGCTTCATGACCTGCAGCGATGACTACAGGGCTAGATTTTGGTACCGAAGGTCAACAACAGACTAAGGACACCTTTATAAAACAGTGATTATCCAGATTCATTATATCGTCTTGTATTGATTGTACTGCCAACAGATGCCTAGATGAGAGCCACGCTGTGTCTGTTTTCTTGTCGTTTTTTTAATTCTGTCAAACACGGCAGAAAAATATTGAAATACCAGGACTAAGTTTTGCCCCACGCTAATTTTTTTATTAGTGTGTGGGGCATTAATTTTTGTAAGTCATCTCTAATTTTACTCAAGGAGTTGGGGTGTGGAATAAAATGATCCTTGCAGGAAGGATTGTGTTCTCCTGTCTTTCTGAATCCTGCGAAAGATAATGTGACTAGATCTTGCTCAAACTGGGCAGTAAGAGCCAGTTTTGCTCTGCATTGTATCTGTGCAATCCCACTGAAGTCTGTTTAAAGAATGGATTACACAAGTAACAGCAGAACTTGGCAAATATTTTAATGAAGCCTTAAGCCGTCTTCAGTTCTGATTGATGCTTTGTAAAGCTCTGTTTTGTATCTTTTAGTCTTCTTTTTTCCTCCAGTTGGCCAAGTGGACCTTTGATTCTGAGCCAGTCTTGTGCTATAAGAATTTGAAACACATTTTTAAACTGTTTAGATGAATTCAAGCAATGGTGTTCTAGTTCTGATATTAAAACTCAGAATTGAAATCTTGTCTTCTTTGGAATTTATCTTAACAAGTGTAATCTCGAGTTCAAGGAATATCTACATTGCACCTATAAAATGGCGCAGTGCTGCAGCACATGAAAATGAGAATAATTTGACATAGACACCTTTTGTAACCCCTCAAAAATAGAAACTTGTGCATACTAATTTTCATATATGTACCTCAGAAATGTAACTTTACTTCATTTACTTAGAAATTTTCTGTTATATAGCACTTCAATGATTTTTTTTAGTTCAAAAACCCTGACTCAATGTTTTTTTTAATTATCTCTAACAGTGCAAATTTCCCAGACCTTACCATATTCAACAGAAGTACAGATCCGTAAAAAAAATCTGAGCTTAAACCTTCTGTAAGTTTGAAAATTCACTACTTATTCTTACAGATATTTTATTATCTGGCCTGTGCAGTTTTAAGCGTGTTCATTCAAGTATTCTGTCTGCAGCTTAGTGGAACAGTACTTCTGAGCTTCATGTGTGAGAACCTTCCTTTGGCCATAAGCTCAGCACTTGCTTTCATTAGGATCTTTAAATGTAAGGTTATTTTGTTACTGCTGGATTAAGCATTGCCACTGATTAAGTGTCTTGTTCAAGGGCTGATGAGGGGTACAGGTTTTGTCTGTATTTAAATAAAGATTACCTTTTTTAAAAGTTGTTTAATATATAAAGCAGGAAATGTAGTTTTATTTTCTGTGTAACAAAGGACAAATTGAATGCTGGAAGGATATGATCTGGGGTCATGTTATAGCTTGATGAATTAATCTGTTGTACTACATCTGGATCAGGCATAATCATAGACTTGTAGTACAGAATATGGGGTGTTTCGCTTTCAGAAAGAGAATGAAATTTAATGTTTTTCTTGAATGCTTTAGCTACACAAAACAAATTTCTTAGGCTTAGCAATCCTTTCCTTCCTCTGCCTCCCTTCAAGTTTAAAACTTTAGAAACATGGGAGGCATAAAATGGTGGTTCTGGTGGCTTTTTGTTGGAGGAACAAGGAGAACTGGAGCTTGGTGGGCAGGAAAAGGGAAGTCTTGACGCAGTTGCAAGCACGTGCTATGCTATCTCAGCAGCAACAGCCCTCCAACATTAAAACCAGTCAGCTAAATTGTTAGTGATAATTATTTGTTGGAGTGCAGCTTTTGTTCCTATTCTGTTAAAGAAGCTGTCTTTAAGCAACTCGGTTGTTACTGGTCTTTGGACTCTTATTTTTAAAATGCTATTTTGGTGTTTTAGATACTAAACCACTGCTGAAGTTGATAAGTTAGCAGCATGCTAGCTTTCACTTTGAGCTTCCTTAATTCCATTTAGAGATTTAATCTGTTAAAAACATCCTGAAATAAGCCCCTTTGTTTGATATTTGTCTTTCAGCACTACTTTTTAATAAGAATTTCAGTGGTTGTTGCAGAGAGAAAATTAAGGTGTACTTGGCTGCAGGATGCTCATATTGATTTGCTTTAAATAGCTTGATTTCTGTAGGTAATTAGAGTAAGAGGCCTTATTTTTCACAGTAAAAATAGTAAGTTATTTGCCAAATTAGTTACCTTGTTCCATTACTTATGTAGATGGTTTCAAAAATACAAGAGATTTTGCAGGGGTTCAGAGAGCAACGTGGATGACAAAATACAAAGAAAAAAATCTACAGGCTTTAGTGTAAATAGGATGTCCTCTACCTGAATAAAAGAAGTGTTGTTTTTTGGTTTTTTTAGATAATTGGAGTCAGGAATGCACAGTATAACTATAGGAAAAGGCGGGTGACCTGAAGCTAATTTGAGTTTGGGGAGCCTATGAGCAGCTGAACCAAGAGCAAGGAAGTAAGATTAGGCATATTTAGCCTGAGGAACTGCTCTCAAACATTCAAGGGTAGTGAGGGTACAGAGAATGTAGGTTAGGGAGGATAACCGATCTACCTTCTCTTGCCTACTGGAATATCTTCTCTAAAGGAGGAGAGGATTGTTTTTAATGTACTGTAATTTGAGTAAAATTGACAAGGCAAATTAAGCTTGCCTACAAGCAGACTTGTTCAGAGCTGTATCCAGAGAAATTACCTTCTCAACGAATGCTGTTTGTTGTTATCCTGAGCTCCAAGCTTCTGTTAATGCAGGTGGGAGGAAAAACAATACATGTTCCAATATTTGGGTTGTTTTCAGGATGAGCTTTAGGAAGACAAAGACTGTTTCTAAAGCTTTACCTACTCTTAAGTGATATACAAGTGGTTTTTGCTAAACTCACCACTGCTCTTGAGAGTAGACAAATCTGATGGTGTCTGTCAATCATGCATATTACTAGCAGCTTCAGAACAGCTGTTTATCTTAACAAAGGTTACAGCCCAGCTGTAACTATGTTTGATCTCTTGGGGCCCTGTTTTGGAATTGGTTTTCCTTGAATATTCAAACTAGTGTTAAGTGAGTCTCATGCTTTTGCACTAACACAGCTGGTGAAGGGAGCATCCTTGCCACTGTTTTGTCCATTACAAAATAGATAGCAAGCTTAGTAAAACTCTTATATGGGAGGAAACATCTATTTCTGGCTGTTTTGGTAAAACATCTCTTCCACTTTCTGCATTTCTTCCTTAAACAGCTCAGTGGAATTCCATGGGAGATACCATGAGATACGGTGAGAAAGGACTTGGGGGGGCTGTAGGAAGCCTTCTTCTGGTACTACTAAGTGCTCCTTAGTACTCTAGAAAGTGAACAGACACCTGCCTGCTCAGGTACAGTAATTAGCTAACCCTGTACCTTTGTGTTTCAGAATTTCTCTTGTTAGGACCTTCCAGTCTGTCTGAGGCTAACAAACTCTGTAATTATCCTGGTTTAAGCTCTTTGCTCCTTAAAGCTTAAAGGCAGCTTTGCTTCCAGGAAAAAAAAAAAAAAAAAAAAAAAAAAAAAAAGAGGAAGCAAATGTATAAACAAGCTTTTGCAAAACCAAATGCTTGCCTAAGATTGTGAGTTGCCATGGGTTCAAGCACATGCCAAAGAGGCAGCAGTGACCTGACACCCTTCCAAGAAAAAGGGATCTTCCACTGGATGACAGCTTAAACTCCACTGGCAAGACTTCTTGACCAGGAAACACCAATTTCCTCTCTCATTCTCACAGTTTAGGCAATCCTCCTTTGGCAAAGGAATGCCTTACCATGCATTCAGGGTCTGATCTCTTTAATCCCTGCATTACAGAAGGTAATCTCTAATCAGTAATTGTAGCAGCCCAGCTGAGGCAGGAGGCAGTGCTGGCCTGCATGCTGATGACAGCCTGTTTCACTCAGGAAGGGGGAGCTTCAAACTGCCTGTCACTTTGCTTTGTTGGAGCACTGTCTTGAAATAAGGCAGGGAAATACAACCAGAATTTGCCTACTCTTCATACAGGAGTGGCTTGAAATGAATATCAGTTCCTCTATTAATCAACAAATTCCAGAGCAGCTGCTTGCCCTCCCCCAGTTTCGCGGTCTGTACTCCCAGTAGCTACATCCCGCTGCGCTCCTCCGCTCACAGAAGCAGAGTCATGCTCAGGATTTGTTTTCTCAAGGAAGTCTCCGTCACCTGCCTGACAGTCAGTTGGATGCATCTGGTGTGTAACTAGCTCAGAAGAATCCATCATGAAAACATGGTGAGGTAATGCTGCAGCTAATGTGTTAGGCCAGCGAGCTGTGCCTAGCCAAAAGCCAAGCAGCTCTGGAGACAAATCTTGATCGTGGATTTGTAGCTTGGCCTGCCAGCACTCCTTGGCACTCTGACTTGGCAGTCAGTAACTGGCCCAGGGATCTAGGGAAGCTCGTTCCTAAAGGGGCACTGCTGGAATCTGGCTCGCTTGCTACCCATTGAGACAGATTTCAAACTTGCTGCTTAAGAGGGCAGAGTGGTCTGGGGGAAATACCCCTCATTTCCTGTACACACAGGCTGCCGTGTGAGACTGAATCCCAGGAAAAAACAAAATGCAATAAAAGAGAATTAGCTGAGAAAATTGCAGCTTGGGATGGGAAGTTGACCATGTGGCTGGAACAGGCCCTTCAAATGCTGCAGCAAAACTGCTCACTGACCAGGGCATCAGGACGTGCTGAAGCCTGTGCATTTGCTTTTCATGTATGTTTAAGCTTTGGTACAGCTGGGAGAAGTCTTCCACATATAATTCACCCCCAAGTATGTATGGAAATATATAAGATTTTCACAAGCTCCTTCATATATATCAAAAACAGTGCCTTAAATGATGAGACAGCTTCAGAAAGCAAGAAAAACGCTGGCTTAGAAATCCTGGGCTGATATGACTGTGGCAGTCTTATTTCCATCCAGCATTGTGCAGCCTCTTGTGGTACATAGTACTCTTGTATTCATTGCGTTTCTAAAAGAGGAAATACAGGAACATGTAGCAAAAAAGAAGGGTGAGACCTCTGACTGCGGTTAATTGCGACAAGTTGGTGACAGAGAGATCAAGGAAAATTCCACTTGCAGATAGACTTTTCTCTCAGTTCTGAATGCTAATAGGGTTTTTCTGCTTTGTTTTCTTTTCTTTTTCATCTTATCTGCTGTGGCAAAAACTGTCTTTCATGAGAATCTTTTGCACACATTCCGAAGTGCTTTTAAGCTGTCAGATGTCTTTTCTTGAGATGTAGTTCCTGGCACACAGTGACTGTGCAAAGCTGAGGGCTCTTCTCCCCGCGGTAATTATCTGTATTGCTCCAAGTGACACTGCTGGTGAATGACAACTATGGATAAAAACAGCAGCAGCAACAGAGCTGCAAAGGTATGTCTGTGTTTTCTTTTGTTGTTGTTTTTGGTTTTGATTTGAGTACAGCACATAATTGAAATATATATGTTCTAGAGTAGGGTTTGACACATAAATTCAACATTATGTTAGGTGATGCTGGACGTTTTTGGTATTCTCATCCTGAGGGATGAGGGAGGGCTCTTAGGATGCTAACGTACCTAATGCCTCTGTGCTTTTTGTTGTGACAAAGCCATTAATTAAAAGAAATGTTGTCTTATGGGGGACTCCAAACAAAGCAGGATTCCCAATAGCAAATACCTGTAAATAAGCTCACTTGTGAAATAATAAATATATAACCACAAGGTTCCATCTGTCTTCTTGCTGTTCTGTAATAACATTTGGTACGCTGTTATGTTGTGTGAGATTTACAGGGATACTCCAGATGAACAATTGCATGATTAGATAATTTCCCTACATTCCATGTAAAACAGAAAAAAGGTTTAAAATATTATCTGATTCTTTTGAAAGACTGAAACTAGTTTATGAGGCTTTCCACATTTACTTATATATTCAAATTGCACCTAATATATATTTTTTTATAGAGAGATAAAACAGCCTGCTGCAGCTGTAAGGGCCAGAGAATACTGAAGTCTCAATTCCTTATTCAATGCTTTGATTATCCTACTGTCTGAGAGCCTAATAACCAGTGTGATTCTTTTCACCCTGGTCTCAATATTTACTGTAAAGAAACTGCTGCCTGGAAATTTGATACAAAACTGGGTGTGGGAGGTTAGTACTATCTCATTCATTGCGCTCCAAATTTTCCACTGAGGCATGTAAAGGTAAGAGGACAATCGTGGTAAATCATCAGAACCTGATGCAGGACATCTATACAAAGAGAGTGTCTGTTTCAGGGAATGCTATTTTCGGGTTTTCTAAATGGCTTGCTGATGGTTAAATAAATGTAATGATGATGGTAGCAGGCTTGTTTCCAGTTCTAGTCCAAGGACCTTAGAAACAGCCACACCATACCCAGCCAAATTCAGGGGCAATAGTAACTAGAAAGAGACAAATTTCTTTCTGCTGTATCATTTATGAACTATTTAGCAGGGAGTATCATACAGTACTGTTCATTATAATATCTGAATGCTATGATTAGCACTGAAAGTCAAAGGATGTTGTTTTTCCTCCTATCTGGACTTCTTGAAGTACCTTCAGTAGCTTTTCTATGACAGGTGATACTTTGCCATTACTGCTGTGCCCCAACTCTTCCATCTCCACAAGGAAAACCACTTCTGAAAATGGGTTCAGTCTAAGATCACACTCAGAGAAATGATGTTATTTCTTCCTCGTTGCACCTGCGACAGTCCGCGCAGGAAATGTTGCACATCTTGGTGCAATTTAAAGCACGTTAGCATGACAGGCTGTGCTTGGGAAATATCTCTCTCATTGCTGGACAACATCTTCTGTGCTGCTGCCAAAAGAAAAACAGGAGCATTTCTTCGGCACACGTTAAGTTGATCTGACATTTTCCTCTCCTTCCAAAACGCTCAGTATAAATATTCCTGTCTTTTCCACAAACAAGTGCGGGAGTGAATGCCTGTTTCTGTGAGCTACTCTGTACCTGGGAACAGGGATACCCCCAGCCCCTAAGGTGCCTGCTGCCACTCACCCAGACTCCATCACAAACCTGGAGCAAAGACGTGTTCAGGCCACAGCCAATACATTGAGCAGGGAGTTATTTAAACAGCCAAGAGGAAATACAAGAGAGAATGGTAAAATCTCCATTTTTCTGGGCCTTGGGTAGTACATTTTGGACTACTCTCAGGGAAGCAGTCAGGTGGAAGCAGACTCAATGCCCATCTTTCCTGGGGAAAATCTTAGAGGTAAGACTGCCATGGGCAAAACAGCTTCAACACAGGGAATTTGTGCATCACTTAATTTATTGCCAATCAGCCACACTTCTAATCACAGATTTGGTTGGGTATTGGGAAAGACAAAAACCACAGACAATTAAGCAAGCACTTACGTAAACAACCTCTCCTTCTCAATCTCAACGTGCCTTGGTTTTGTGTGGGGCAGACTCATTCCCCCAGCCCCCCTCAGCGCAGGAGGTTGGGGCTGGGGTGCGGAGGTCCCTGCCTCTGCTCCCCGACTGCCCCAGTGCTGGTCACCCGCAGCCACAGTCCCCTGGGGTGTCCCCGCCCCAGCACACCGGGGATCCTGCCTGGGATTAACTCAAGAGAACATGTAATTGTACGTGAAGGTGGTTTTGTGGCAGTGCTGTTACTCATGTTTCTGGAACACCTCAAACACTGGTGGCACCTTGGAAATTCCTGGGTAGAAAACGAGTGCCTGTTCTTTTTCTGCTTGTAGCGGGGTGTTCAGGCTAATAAAAATGCTGTCTGCAAGAAGGAAAGGAGGAAAGAAAGACGCCAAAAGCATTCAAATGAGTTGTGCTGACAATCCTCTCTCATCTGGACAACTGCTTGCCCGTTCCAAGCCCCCGTCCAAAGGTGTGAATTGTGTTGAGAAAGCATTTTCAATTCAACATTTAGCATTTAAGATGCAGTGTGTCTGAGCTACACGATTGTGGGTGTGGGAGTGAGTATCTAATTTCATCTTAAAGCTGATGTGGAAAGAGGAAGGAAAACGCTGTAGGCAGAGAAAAAGCAGTGAATATAAAAGCAAAATTAGTAAAAGTGTAAAAAGCTTTGAAGCTAATAAAGATATTAACAAGCACAAATCAGTAAAGCCTGCTCATTTGCATAAGAATAACCTGGATGGAGCTCCTGCTGAGCAAATAGCAACTATGAAAAATTTTAAATAGCAGCTATTGTTGAACAACATTAAACAATTTTTAGTAATCAAAGAAACAAAGCCTTTCACCCACAGTTAATGTTTAGCTCTTCTCCTCAGGTTTTGTGCTTTGTAAGAAAGTGATTGTTTTGCAACGATTTCCATAACTACAACGAAGATCTGTTCAGTTTGTGAGAAATATGAAAATTTCAAGGCTTATAATTTATTTATTTATTAACACAAAATAACAGCAGTAACAAATGATGCTGCAAAATTCCGTAAAATCACTTTCTGGCTCATCCCCACCACTCTCTGTTTGTCTGCTAAGATGCAGTCGTAAAACAGAAAAGGCAATTCCGGGGGGCTCTGCAGGAGGGACATCTGGGTGTCCTGTAGCAGGCCCTCATTAACATCAGCAGCTGCAAGCCAACTGCACCACGGAGATAATTTTGCTACGTAATTAACTCCCTTCATTCCCAATAGCTGCTCTCCTCTAAAGCTCCCAGCAAAGGCAGTGGTAGGTGGAGGGAGGCTGAGCGTTTGCTTTCTAGGCTTCCAGCCAGCCCCTGGAGGACTCCTGCCTGCTCTTCCAAGCTGGACGGGGAGAGAAAGGGCTGGGAGAGATCATATCCTCCTGTTTTAGGTGATGGAGTAACAGGGAAATAGGAGACAACAGAATGAAGGTCAGTGTAAGTACTAGATTATTTTATTTCTGTTGCAATGAATTTAACTGCATTGTTTATCTCAGTTGTAATCAACGTGTGTCTGGCATTAGACCCGGATCTGCCTGGGCTGCTTCTCAAAGCATGCTGTTGATCTTGTAAATGAGTTACTAACAAAATATGAGGTCTACTTTTTTAAAATACAGTCTGAATTTAGTTGGGAAATATATATATATTTTAAAAAAAAAAAAAAAAAAAGTATGTCTCAGGAGGGTGAGGTTTTGTACCATGAATATTAGGCAGTAATGTGCCTTGCTCTATAGTGCATGATACTGGCTGGCTATGAGGATGCCCTTTGCCTTCCTCATTCGATTGGAAGTAATTTGTATAAATAACAACAGTTTCAGTTTTACCTCCCAAGAAAGAGGATGCTGTATTCTTGATGTCAATCTGTTACCAATTGCTAGGATATGAAGAAAGAAAATATTTTAACAGCTTGAGTCACTCCGATGAAGTAACATAAGGTCATTTGAATGCATGTCATATGAGTATGGGAAAGGCTGTGCACTCTAGGATAGTGACTGACTACATCCTACAGATCATCTGCAAAGAGAACTGAAGCTCAAAAGAGGAAAGGAGCAGTGAATCTTTTTATTTTTAGGAAATACTGCTTTGTTCTGGGAGAAGGGGGGAGTAAGTGGATGGATCGAATCCCATTTACAGTTACATGTAAGTGTTTTGTCACGGGCTTCCAGAGCCCTGCACGTGCAGACAGCTTTAGCTTGCTTTGTGCTAAGCAAAATTTATTTGGCTGTGAGGCCAAATGAATCTTTCAGTCTGGCATTACAGCTGATCCCTGGCAGCTGTGACTCAGGGCTGGGACCTACACAGTCCCCACATGCCCTGAGTTAATGACAGCACGGTGGCAATGTGCAGCTGCTGCATGGGAGTGGTGCTGTGCCCCAGTCATCGGGGCTGGTGGAAATCCACCTCCTTCTTTTCTTCGAGGAAAGTTAAAACTTCAGAATTTTGTCCAAAAGGGTTGTTTTGGAGAAGAAGAAAAAAAAAAATGTAATTTTTGGGCAGATCTCTTCGATGAGGGAGATGGAGGAAGCCGGAGCGTTTGGGAGTTGCAGTGTTGCTGCTGATTCATTATGAATCAGAGAGAGCAGCCTCCTGGAGCCTCTGTCACTTCTGCTGCCTTCACGGCATCAGTAGAATCACAAAACCTGCTGCAATTCATGCAGTGGGCAGGGGTGGCATCCCATCGCCCTAGTGCACTCAGCAGGAAGAACTTACAGCAGTCACTGCAAAAGAATAACTTTTCTTTTGTTCCAGACAACTTATTTTAGGAATTTCTTGCCCGTTCCCTGGGCAGGCAGAGGACAGCATGGACCCAGCTCCAAAGAATTGCTGTTCAGCTGCTCTTCGCTTAGAAGTACTTGCAATGTCTTTAAGTCCATGTTTGGAAATAATTTTTGTAGTAAAATGCAATTAAGATACTAAAAGGTTTAGAAAAGTGCAAAAAGTACATTAATTGGAGCATATGAGCAAAAGCCTTTGGGTAGTAGGAGGAAACAAAATCTAGAAACATGTATATTCATTTCTGAAGTATCAGGAAACAGCAGTTTGTTTTTCCTTTAACGTGGGCATGAGAGCCCATGTGAAAACACTGAGTGGGAATGAAGTCCTGATTGCATGCAAAAGGGTGGGTGTGTGTCAGTTGGTTTTAATACAGCCAGGCTTTGATTAGCAACACTTGTGGAGGAAAGAGTGGTTAGGGGAAACTAACAGAACTGGCCTGCAATTCCCACCGCTGCTTGACCGACTAAATGTGAATCTGCAGAAGTTTTCACCTAAGTTTTTAAAAATCAGTTCTTTATTTTATCAAAAACTGATTTGACCATTCAGGACTTAAAACCTGACGATCAGTGTGTGTTTCCACCCTCCAAAAATCAAGTAACCCATCAAATAGGCAATAAACGCAAGTCCTGATATTCATTCATTCCTTGCTCATACAAAAAGATTTGAAACTTCTGTATAACAAGAACAGTCTGATGTTCTGAAATAAACAAACAAAGGCTGGAGCACCTTCTGCAAGCCGCAGATGATGCCCTTCAAGAGGGATGTACGAACCCTGCACCCAGAAGGAGGCCACGTGCATGTAGAGAGATCCGAGCACTTAATGCAAGTGCTTCTCCTGCATGTGTTGAACGTGTGAGCTCTGTCTGCAATTAACTGACTTGGGTAAAACTTAAATTGACTAAATTGGCCTACCCTTTGAAAGGGACTTAGCTGGGAAGCATGTTCCCAGCTAGCAGGGCAAGGGGAATGTTTATTTCTTCAGCTTTGTTCAGAGGTGAAGAGATTAACTGGAAATGGTTCTGTAAACATGTCAGAGGGTGTCACTGAGGCATGAACATAGCTGTATAGCAAACGCAGCCCGCTGCCTTGAATGGTCTTTTCCTTCTCCTCAAATACTTAAGTTCAACCCCCCCCCCCCCCCCTTTTTCTGCAGTAAAAGGCCTTACAGACTTCTAGAAATGTAAAATGCAGCTATGGAAGTTGGAAAAACGTTTGTGCTCCTCTACAAGAGAAGCTTCCACAATAAAAATTAACTTGTTTAAATTATCTCAATAGGTTTTTAAAGAGGCAAATTTAAGAAAATAGATGAAAAATATTTACCTTTTTAATTGAAAATGAAAATACTATGCAGGACTGGAGTACCTATGGGTCACAGGAAACACTATGCAGTAGTACTGGATTTTCCAAATGAGAACTGAGGGGAAAGGGAGTACAGAAATGATTTTAGCAGACTTGCAGGTAAGCAGCTAAAATGATTGATAATTGTGAAAGATTTTTTCTAGCAATGTTCGCATGTGTTCTTTTTTCATACTGCTATAGGCTGAAGATGCAGACTGGGATAAGAAAGTGGTCAAGATTGCTTAGTAACAGTAAATATTTTATAATGTTCTCACGTTGTGGGTTGGCTTTTTTTTTTTTTTGCCTTAGCACAGACATTCATCCTATATACAGAGCACAGATGCCAGCCTATGTGAGTACTCCAATTCTGAGGCTATAGGAATTGTTTCCCATAGAACTGTACAACTTTGTACAATTACCAGTTTTACTGGCTCTTTTCCTTTCTGTATTAACAAGCAGGAGTTAACAGTTTTCATTCTGAAGCCTCTCAAGTGTTGTTCTATAGTGGGAGCAGGATAAGGATGCACAAACTATAAAGATGCAAAAAAATCCAACTAGAAGGGAGAGTTCCTACCACGATCTTGTGTTAGATCCATTGATCTAAAATTCAGTAGAAGTAGGTGCGCTTCCAGGTACACAAGAACTTTTCTTCACACCTAGTTTAGTCGAACCCATGTCACCAGAGCTCTTATGCAGCAAAGCTATTCCCTATGGTTGGCTCAATAGACGTGACTGATCTGCGTTGCGGTTACAAGGTCACAGACTCCTGTATGGGGGACAGCAACAACTTAGAAGAAGGTTGCAGAGGATGCAGGCTCTGTTTTCTAGATCTGTGCTCTGTCGTCATCTTGATAAAAATGCTCTCAGTGAGAGGGAAGAGTAGCAGCACTGTCTGCCAAGGTGCTTTCTCATGTGGTGATGCGCTGGTTTTTAAGATGTTCTTTATCTTACAGTAGGTCTGTGGGTGGTTTTTTTAGGGCTGCTTCTGGGATGACAGGGAAGAAGCAACAAACGCCAAAGAAGAAAAACACTTTGATCTCATCTACGTTGCTTTAGAGCTTATTACATGCTGGTCAGTGCAAAGACACATTAATGAGATTTCATAAAATAACGAAGAACTACACACAGCTGGCCCGAGATGGCATTTTGTGGATGACAGTGTTAGACAGCCAGTTTCCGCTCCTCTGGTAATACAGAAAAAATGCAGATCCCACTGGCCCCAAAGCACAGCTTCCTCCTAGCTAAGCATCCCACAAGGTCTCTGTGATCCTGGGAATGCAAGGCTTGTTTATAGTTAAAGGCAGGTCAGAAATGTTTCTGCTTACATGACAGAAAGGGGCTGCCACAGTGATTCTTTACATATGTCCCAGGCAGCTGAAAGTGCAGATAGGGCCTGATTTCTGAGAAATAACCTCACATTAGATAAGGCAGAGTCTGTACTACAAATGACCTCATCCCACAAAACCCTGGATATGCTTGTTATACTTTGCTAGATGTGTTGTTGGACCAAATACTCACCTGCTGTAAACATAACCTTAACTTTTATCCACAGAATTGCTCCCGCTGTTACTGTGATCACAAAATCAATTGGCTAGGGCGGCTTCTCTTAAAAGTGTCTCAACAAACGAGCCGTTTGGAAGAGTTCTGGCATCCAGCAACTTCTCAGTAACTCCCTCTGTGTCACAATGTGAGCAGATGGAGCCTGGAGGATGCTGAGCTGCGGGGCTGGCTGGGGCCTGGGCGCTGGGAAGGGAACGGGGCTCAGACGGGCGAGGGCAAGTTCCTTACCCAGCCTTGCAGAGCTTTGGTTTACTCCGTGTGACTGTACCTTCCCTGTGGGAGCATTGCTGAGGATTTAAATTCAGGGGAACATGGGCATAAACAGTTTGGCATTAAGAACTGACCCAGCTTAGCTGCCAGTGTAGGTTTTTCTAGCTCTGTGGAGTTCAGCACCACCTCAAGCTCAACAGAAAAGCAGCTAATGCCTAGCGTGCGCTCTGCTGCCAGAACTATAGCACTCTCCAGGACCAAAGCAAGCTAGCTCAACGCTTCCCTGCATGCATATCCCATAAAACAGCTAAACACATCAGCACCTGTGATGTTAGGCATTGCTGGGAGTTTGTTGCATTTTATTTTACCAATATTAGGCTGATCTTCAGCAGTTGTTTCAGCATCCTGGGCTCATGCACGTTGAAGCCATAGCTGGGACTCCAAACATCTAACAAAAACTTGTACAGTTTCCATACCACCAGGTCCTGAGAGGCTGGTAAGTAACCAGAACACTCAGAAAGTAAGCAATAAAGGGGACTTACTACTCCTGTGAGTAGAGGAGCAAAGGGCAACAAAGGGCAAGATATGAAGGCAGACCTGTTTGACCTGCTGGTTTTTCACATTGTGAAGTTGTTCCTTCTTCTGATTTCTTGGTGGTGAGTGTTCAGCAGAAATTAAGTTACTTCAGTGGCGTGGTGTGGTGCTGCTTGTATTGGATTTACTACATGCTGCTGTAGCTTTCTGCCAGGTTGTGGACGCTGAGAGCAGGCAGAAGAGTCTGCTTAAAGGAAGAAGGTGGTTGTGTGTTTTGTGGTTTGGTTTTCTTGTTTTTGCTATTGCAGTGTGAGATGAAGATGCAAATAAAAGATTACTTCTGAAAGAGTTTTGCCTGGGACCTTCCTTTAGTTTGATGGTTACAAATTATTAATATTATTACTTATTTCTATCTTTCTTATTTCTTTCTATCTAAAGGAGAAGAAATCTTCATTAAAATACCTGACTTTCTCTGCCCTTCTTGAAATAGAATTATACAATGTATACACTTACACTGAAAATGAGAATGAATGGAGAAGACTTGCTCACAAACTCTATCACGTTGACCCCATGTCCTAAATGGTGAAATTTGATTTAGCACTGCCTTAGGTAGAAGAGTTTTTCATTTCATTTTTCTCTCTGACAACTCAGCTGACCCACAGAAATCTGACAGTCACCCAAATCATTCACTTTCTATAGTCTGGAGGTCAGGGCTTGTCTCCATTGCTTCCCTATTCAAAGTCTTAATTTTCCCAGGTTCCAGCCTTAGATACAAGATGATCTAAGAGAACAGGCTTGTTGTTCTAGCTAGGCTGGATATTTCCAAAGTTTCATTCTTTTTTCTTCCAACCTCCTGGTTGGCTTGCAATTGAGATGACTTCAAAGGCTCCTGGGCATTCGTGCTGCAAACTGATGTGAGCCCATACTCCTTAATTTGATCTCTACAAATCAGGGGCTGCCGTTCAAAATTTGAACTGCTCTGTTCTGCACTGAGCTGATGTCTCACCTCGGGTGTTTGCACAGTGTCTACTGACAAAATCAAAGGAGTGGGCGGTATGCTTCAAGTAAAGAGATCCCTGTGTTGAAAAGGTTTGATTTCCATGTTGTAAGTTTAAAATGTAACTTCTCATTCACTGGGGTTGTTCCTGAATACATTTATCTGACTTTGCTAAATGGAATGTTGGTCAGTTGAGTTGTGATGCTTCTGTGGAACACCTTTGCTGTTGAATGGAGTTTAGACTTCCCTGTTGCTTATGCTGACCTGGCTGTTCTCTTGATTCATTCATTTGGCAATGGAAGCAGGCTTGGCAATGTCTAGGAAGAGAGAAGAGGACAGCTGGAATAATTGCTCTTGCTAATATCTGCTGCAGTCATACTTGAATGCAGTTGAACTGTCAATGATGAAAGAGTATCTCCTCACTCTTATAACCTAGGTTGCAGCCTAGATGCACACAAATTCTCACTGATGTGTACGGGCCAGATTCTGACCTAGTGAAAATCAGCACACTTACTGTAAAAGAAATACAATTTGAAATTAGACTTGAGTAACTTTATACACAGGTTAATTAATGAATTGGGCTTGGTATGCTACTTCCATAAGAAAGAACTAGTTGGGAAAATGTTGATATTTGGACTTCTAAAACTATACCGTGATCCAAATTTCCTCTTATTTGTTTCAATGGAACTTGGAATAAAGGTTTTGTTGTATAATGTGTTAGAGAGGAGCTCAGTTCCTGAGTCCAGATGCCCTGTCTCTGCCACCAATATCCTGCCTGAGCTTGGATAAAGCTCTTTGTACTTCAGCTTCCTGTCTGAACAAAGGGGATGGTGGTCCTCTGTTCCTATACACATCTTTGCACCTTAAGAAGCTCTGTCCTTCAGCATCTGTAGTGTGCCCAGCAAAAAGAGACTACATGTCAAGCCACGTCTAGAAGTGTTGCTCATGAACAGTAGGAAAAGTTGGATGAAGCAGGGGAAGGGGGGTCAAGGGTTTTTGTTTGTTTCTTTATTTCTTCTTGTTTTGTTTGTTTGCTTTTTTGTTGTTGTTGTTCCATTTGTTTTGTTTTTATTCTTTCCTCATTTGTAACAGCATGTGAAGCCCAAGGCCATCCTGGGCTACACTCTGATGAGATTCCTGACACCCTGGCTTCAGCATGGGTGGTTCAGAGCATTTGGCACTGCCCAAATAGAAAGTGGGCTACCGTGTTCATGGCAAAACTACTTTAATCAGACTACACGATGGGGAAAAGGGGACAGTTGTCTGTCTCTGACAGCTGCTGATGGACCAGTCCATGTATCACAAAAAGGCCATTGTTCGTGGCCATTCTCACAAAGAAATGTGTGCTGCTAACAACAAGCTACTTTCATCAGCTGAGCTGGCAAATGGGCTTTCTGCTGCTGCTTCAAACCAGCTGTTTCTTTACAGCAAATGCTCTGCATAAAAATACAAGGCATCATGTTTCCTATTTGGGTACTATCTTTTTGGACATTACTTGCACTTTCTGATAAGAAATTAATGCTGGAACAGCCTGTGGGAAGCAGTCAGTTGCATTTAAAAGCTGAAAACAAATGGTATGTTGTATTAAAAAACACTCCATCACAGTTCTTTCTACCCTTTGCACAAATGCACCTGGTTAATAAAGCTACCTGTTGCAACTGCTTGTAATGAGTAAATATACCCAATATAAATATGATAAAAATAAAACACAATCTTCACATACATAGGCTTCAGCTGAGACAGGCATGGCAGTCCTGTGGTGAAGAAGCTTAGAAAAGATGAGTATTTACTATCTCACAGATTTTCTGTGTTCTTAGGCAAGCTGCTTATTCTATTCTTCCTTGGTTTCCTGTGCATTTAATAAATAAACAGTAAGATGGCTGCCTGAAGATGCTGGAAGATACTGAATACTCCAGTCTTCAGTGTATGGTGATGTCTGTGTCATGGAGAGGAGCATGTGCACTGTTTCAGGTGTGCTTGCCTGAAGATAAGTTCATGGATGCACTGCCCTGCCTTGAAGACTTACCAGCTATCAGGGAAATCAATTTGTTTGGTGCCACCATGCACGAAGTTGGATTTTTCTCCCTTAGCTAAAGTGTCACGTAAATTGTTAGCCTGGGATTCTGTGAACCAGTAGGATCCAGCTCCCCAGGTTGGGGTTGACAAGGACCCAGCTGAAGGCTGTGCCTTCAGAAGTGCTGCAGCCCATCACTGCACTTCGGCAGAATTCCTGCTACTGGCATTACCAATGGGCACATATTAAACTCCTCAGTTTGATGGTAGTGAGAGGTCTGTCTTCACAAGACTTTGGAAAGAAAAAAAGTTTGAGGGAAAATAAGTCTTGTGTGTGTTTCTTTTTTCAGGTAAGAAACAGTTAACCTTTCTCGTGCATCTGAAGGCCTCAGATAAATGAGGTAGCGGTCAGGGAGGGCGAGTTTTATTTTTAGTGGGGTGATGCATTTCCTCTGACTTCTGACAAAGAATCCACAGAATGCCAGTGGGGGGAAACCACCTATTTTTCATAGCATGATGTTCATAAAATCCAAGCGATAAATGTTGGCTCTGCTTTCAAGAGCCTCGGTAGGCACAGTGATGAAGAAACACATAGCAGCATTATGCCATTGCTGCACAACATAGTAGTCAAATGCTAGAAAACACTTAACACTCTGAAACCAATGCTGAGAAACGTTCTTTAATTCCAGCCCACTGGGTTTTATACTAAATTGAAATTAAAGCGGAGATGAACACCAAACTGGAAACTAGCACATTTCTGTCAGCGTAACATAACAGCACAACGCCATGGCTTTCTCTCTCCAGAACACCTTGGCAAAGGCGCTTTATGACAACAAAGCGGAGTGCTCGGATGAGCTGGCCTTCCGCAAAGGAGACATCCTGACAGTTCTTGACCAAAACGTCATCGGCAGCGAGGGCTGGTGGAAATGCTCCCTTCATGGCAGGCAGGGCCTGGCTCCTGCCAACCGCCTCCAGCTCCTGCCCGGTGCTCAGGCCCTCCCGCTGCCTCCTTCCACTCACGGCGATGTCCCGGAGCCACCAGCGGGCCAACAGAACATCTACCAGGTCCCCTCCGTCCCCAAGCCTCCTGTGGTATCCTCTACATATGAGAAGATGGAGGGGTGGGTGAAACCACCAGCCAGGGCCTGCACTCTGCCTGCCCAAGGGACGTACCAGGTACCAGCCCTGGCTGCGCAGCTGCTCAATGAACGGACCCAAAGCTCAACGCGTCAGGTAAGAGTATCAATGGCTAGTAAAGTAATAAATGTTGTTGTTATTAAAGTAATCCTAGGAGAAGGGAAATAATAATGGCTATTGGCCTGAAAAATCCAGGGGAATTTGCAGCGAAGTCATTCAAATAAATGGTGTTTAGGAAATTCCCATAAGCTCTCACAATTTATAGTGTTATGGGAAAAAGGCTGATCTGGGCAGTATATGAGTCTCCATATTCTGTAGTGTCTCACTGTTTCTGACAGTTTAAGGCAGCTGTAAAGTACAGCAGGAAGTACAGAATATGCTGTTTGTTTGGGGGGATATAAAAATGATTTACAAACCCATCCCAAAGTTAAACAAGACCCAGAACTCTCTCCCGTGGCTGTATACAGCATGCATCTATCCAGCGTCCTCTGGCACATGAAGGGGTCTTTGCAATCATCTGCACAGGAAGATGATTCGTAATAAACAAATTGTCCTTTGAGATTGCTGGCTTTGATGTAGTTTCTCAGAGTGCTGCTGTCTCTCTCTTTGGCTGTTTGAGGTTGTCATTACCCTTGCACAAAGCAGAAGCACCTACTTTAGACACGCTGGAGAACATGGGGTTGTTCAGCAGTGAATGGTGTCTGAACCAGCTTCTCTCCCAGCCTGTTTTTACTGCTGCTGAGACAGTGAGCAGGGTACGTGGGATGAGAGCAGTCACCAGTCCCCCCAGTTATGGGGAAATGCAACCCCAGTTTTCCAGGATTTCATTACAGCTGCTGGCCTGGCAATTTCTTTCTCCCTTTTCCTTTAATTTGGCATTCAGATGAAACCTAAGTGGAAAATGAAATTTTGTTAAGTGTCACATCAAGTGTCTTAACATCAAAAACTTGAAAGAATCAGCATAAAATTAATGGGGAATCTTCTATAATAAAAGATAAATAGAGCAGGTGTGAAGGGAGTTCAAGTGCAAGCTTTTGTTCAGTCCCATGAGCTCTTCAGCCCGGGGTAGCTCTTTATTCTGTGTGTGGAAACCACATTAGAAATGTTAATTGGCAAAGGAAAGACGTTCAGCCCTGAACTGTATAGCCTTTCATGCTGTTTTAATGAGCATTTGATTATGGGACTCAGCTGGCCAGCTTTCCTCCTGCTGTGTTGGAGGTAAGCTACAGGACCTGAGGTGCTGGTTCCTTCTGTGCAGCAAATGGGTGCTGGTAAATGGGCAAATTCAGTGCATCTCTAGTGACTGAAACCTACATTTTCAGCACTTCAGCTGCACACCCAGACCTCATGCACAAATACCATAAAGGCAAGCTCAAACAGGGAAATAGCTCCAAAAGACCCTTGTGCGGTTGTTGTGGTCTGATTTCTCTGCATTCCTAACCCTAAAGAAGGCAAGACATTTGCAAACTGAAGTGAGGTCAGTTCAGGTTTTCCACATTGTACCAGCAAATCAGGCCCTGAAGTTGTCATCTTTTTCTCCATTCAAGCCCAATATTAGAGATCACTGGCTTTTCCTATCTCTGTAATTTCATGAGACGTGCCTTGCTTACCCTACCAGGGAAAGGGGAAAGGGAAAAGAAAAGCCTTAACCTGCTTTTATTATCTAGAAGTTCAACTTTGCCTGAGCTGCCTCCCGCACAGCGTCACAGCTGCTGTTACAACAACTGTACCTTGGTGGTCACAAGCTGCACACAGATGCACTGCAGCATTCTGGACTGCCCCATGTAGATCCTACAGGACAACTGGCAAAGCTCCTGGCATACTCAGCTGTTCCCTGAGCAGTTGGGTAAAGCCACTGTAAGTCTTTTGAGATGATTGAAAGCAATAAACCAAAACTAAATCTATCAAAGCCTGTATGCTTTCACCCTATATAAAAATATTGTGACTTTATTTGTTGCCCAGTGCTTAGGGCATCTTCTTCCATTGCTGTGACTGAAAGCCCTATCAGTTAAAGGGAACAAATTATTTTATAGTAAGAAGTGATAGTCAGTTTCCTCTGCTGTATACTGAATAAGATTTGTCCATCTGAAAATGCCAGTTAGTGCTCTTCTGCAAGCAAGATGGCTCATGTTGTAGAGCATTGAGGGGGATCCGTGTTCACTCTCCTTTCTTTAGATGGGAGCAAAGAGCCCTCACAAAGACAGAGCAAGCAGTTGTGAAGCTGGAGTCTTGTTGCCCTACTATGTTTCCCCTAGTTTTAGCTGCTGCAACTATTATACGATGGAGAACACTAATTCTGATATCATATATTTTATTTTAATGCCTCATCTCCAGCAGCGTTTCTGTGGATCAGTAGTTTGCAATACTCCCTTTGTAAACCAGACATGGAGACCCATGCTGAATGAACAAAACTCTGTTTCTGAGGCTGATGAAAAGACCTTTCCCAACGTTCATATTTTGGCATCTTATCTAATTGTCCCACAGATCTGGTCATAGCTCTTAAAACAATGTTTTAAGCAAACAGGGGAATTTGTACTTGGCCTCAGTAATGTAATGCCCATATCAGACTTCCATTTACGGAGCTGGACAGGACATCAAGGTAATTATGTTTACTCCTTCCAAATGAGTAAATCCCTTGAAATTACGGAATAATGCATCTCAGCCTGTATCTTTTTGCTGCCATTACTCCTACTAAATACGGCCTGACCTAACGGCTCTCTGAGACTGAAGTAGAAATTCCCTTGCTTTCTTTTTTTAGTGGTTCTGCTTTTGGGCAGTAAGATTTAAGTGATAGCAGAAGCTTGATTTTCTCCAAATCCTTCCCTTCCCTTGGCTAATAACGCAGATTCCTTGAATTGTATGTGCCCATTCTTATCTGAAATAAAGCAGAAATGATGGCAAAGGATAAAAACATGAGTTCTGCTTGTAAGGTTAGCTGCTGTCTATCACCATAAGCTGAAAGGTTTTTAATCACTTAAGAGCTCCCTGTAAGTAGCCTATTCAGCTAGTTGAGTTTTCAAAGATGTCCTGAGCCTACTGTTCACTGCAGATCCCTCATTAATACATTTTTCTCCCCCTCTAAGCACCTGTTTACTCTCCCAAGAGCATCCCGGGCTTCAGTCCCAAACATCAGAAGCGAGGTGTACGACGTTCCCTCCATGCAGCGCCGCGAGTCCCTGTTCACGCGGGTAAGTCCGGCCGTGGTCCCCCCGTGTAGCTGGGACCCCATTCCACCTCCCTCCCCTCAGAAACATATCTGAAGGTTTAAGGTTTAATTCTAGAATTTCCCTGTTTGCTTTTTGCAAAATTTGGCAGAAAACCATGTATTTTTGGGGAAGTTCAAAGCATAAAGCAGTTCTCTTTTGAATTTGTTAGACACTTTAGATAAATGTGTCTTAAATATGGTTATGTTTCTAACAAGCACTTTTGGTTTTACTATCACCGAGTTCTGGGGTACTCTTCCACAGGTGAATCCCCAGTATCAGAGTGACCAGCCTCTCTGCTTTGGTTTATTTATTAGAAAAGGGGGGTTGTTTCTTTGTGTTCCTTGCCTAGGCAGATTTCAGGATGTTTGCAAAATGTCTCTAGTGTGTGTACAAAAAGCCTAAACATCACCCACACCACCCACCCTCTGGGCAACGAAATACAAGGGATGAGATCATGTAACCCCAGCTCATTCAGAGGAAGGACAACACGCTGATCAGGTCTTCCACTGAAGCATCCTGGTTCGTGATCTTCCTCTTGATAACCTGTCTCTGTGGAGAGCAAATGTCACCATTCCCTCTGCGTCTCTGCAGTGTGTCCCAGCGCCATCCCACTGCCCACCATGCAAAGGTGGGTGTGCAGGATCACAGCAAGTCACAGGCACCTTATCCTCCCTGGTACCAGCTGGCAGTGCAGGGTTCAGCCCACCTGAATTCATTTAGTACCAAGTCTTTGTTTTACCTGCTTTGTATCAATGGGGTGATCGTGCTCAGCCCCAGCACCAGGCTGCAGGTGACAGCTGCCTTGCACCACCTAGTGCCCATCCCCATCCTATCCAGCTCTGCAGAAAAGCACCAGCAGCTCTCCAGCAGATCAAGCCCTGATCCAAGCTCTATGATCTGAAAGCCTGTGGATACCAGTGGAGTCTTCAGTGGGCTTTAGCAAGGACTGAAGCCAACCTGTTTGTTTTTCCCTTTGGCCAGAGTGCTGCCACTCCGCCCACAGCACGAAAGGGCTCTCTGCTGCTCAGATCCGCCGAGTGCTTCCAAGAAGAGCAGCAGCTTTACAACATCCCATCTGGCCCAGAAAAAACAGGAGCTGTTAGCCACAAAGACTCACCAGTGGGCAATGTAAGTAAGGCTCGTTGGACACAAGAGAACAATCTTCTATTACTACACTGATGTTGGGCATGCGTGCTAAACCTTCCCCAAAGCGTGTCTGTAGGTGAGGATAACAGGGATATGACCACATCTTCAGTACAGTACTTTGTCCTTTATAATAAAGGGACGAATACTGCCTGACTCCTGTGTCAGGATACCTACCAGGACGAGGACTACCAATGCATTTGCATATTGGACAGCCGGCAGCAAAATCTCTTGCCTTTTCTTCTTTTTATGACAGTGTGAAAAGCAAATTCAATACCGTGCATTAGTGAATGTCAGATTGTTTGTAGTATTCAAGCAGACAGAAACAAATTCTTCCCCTTGGATGTGGCACTCCTGCCATTCCATCTGGGAGAGCAGCACATTTGGTTTTGCGGGCAATATTGAGGGGTAGGGCAGGCATCCCAACTCCTCCTCACTGTTTGAGGAGCACCCTTCCTGAAGAAAGGGCTGATCTGAAATTTCACAACAGAGGAAATGCCTCAATGGAAACTCTTTATTAGCTGAATGCCAAATATTTCAGTTTTCCTGAACAGTTTTAGGATCCGAGACAATTTTGACAGGTTCCCTAGCACATGCGCGTGGGCACTCCTAGGGCTGGGGAAGGGTTCCAGGGCAGACCAGCCCAGCACAAGAAACTGGAGGCTTCATCATTCTGTGGGCTTAAAGAGAAGTGCCATAGGTTCATGGCTGCACCACAGCTGGAGAAGCCAGACTTGAAGAGAGTGTGGTTTCCCCAGTGAAAATAAAATGGGGACCTTGGCATATGAGTAAGTGCTCATTGAAGCTGGCATTCCTGGCATCTTCATGGCTATTAACAACTGTGCCAACCAGCTGCAAAAGCCTGGAGCAGATTTCCTTTTGGAGGCACAGTTTATCATTGCTTCCAAAATCAAATTTTTCTTAGAATTCTTCATTCATGGGAAACTTAGAAAACGCTGGCTTTGGTCTAAAACACCCTTGTCTGTCATCTAATATCTAGCTTTTCTTATAGTCATTTCATAAAATAATGAAATGTAAGTGTCCCACACCAAGGAAGATCCCACAGATTTCACTGGCTGGGGATACTGCTGTATGACTTAATCATTAGTGCTTGAAATATTTTAACCTTCATATGTGCAGCTTGTGCATTTTAGAAAGGAAATAAAAACTATGGGTTAGATTTTTCACGGTATGATTCCATTGACATTACTGGAGTCACATACATTTGCACACTCCCATAATTCAGTTTTGCTTATTAAAAAAAAAAAAAAAAAAAAAAACACCACTGCTTATAAATCCTGTGTGCTCTGTTGCAGTTGTATGATGTCCCTCCCAAAAGAGAAACCAGTGCTTCAGGGAAGGGATTTCAGAAAAAGTGCTGGGGCCACTATAATACATTGCCAAATCCTCGAAAGTCAGAATGGATTTATGATATTCCAGTATCACCTGAACAAATGGGATTAGAACAAAGCCCTTCTGGCCCTTCTTTGGAGAACCAGGTGCTATACGATATACCCCCAGCCAGGTACAAGGCGCTAACAACAAGCACTGAAGCCAAAGTTGTGAATCCACAGTTATACGATATTCCACCAACACAACGGAAATTAGTGTTTCCAGATGTCCCTCTTTATGATATTCCACCCCCAAGGGACATGCTCCTTTTGCCACAAAATGGTAGCTGTGAGGCACCCCCAAGACACCTGGATCCGAAGGCTGAGAACCAGATTTCTGGAGAGAACGTTTATGATATTCCTAAAGGTTTGCCCAACACTTCGCAGTCCAAGAAAGAGAGGGAAAAACCCAATAGCAGTTCTGGAACCCAGGCATACTGTGTTCCGGTCCAGATCTCAAGAGACACCAAATTGGAACATGACAGATCATCTGTTTCTAGTGCTGACAGCAGAAGCAACACTGTCTCTACATTCTCAAACCCTCCTGCTGAGCTTATGTCATCATCAGAAGAGCCTGTCAAAGAAATTAAACTGGATCTTGATGTAGCCATAGAGACATTGACTAGACTGCAGCATGGTGTATCCAGCTCAGTTGCTAGCTTAATGATTTTTGTGAGTAGTAAATGGAGATTAGAAGAGCACCTGGAGAAAAACATTGAAGAAATTCATAGGGCAGTTGATCACATAAAAGTATCACTCGGAGAATTCTTGGCCTTTGCTCAAGCCATAAAGGTAAATGCCTCCTACATCACTGATAATAATCTTCAGACAAGAATTAAAAAACAGCTGGAAATTCTTATCAACTCATTCAAAATCTTAACAGAAACAAGAGAAGCTCTAAACAATTGCAACTGGTCACTAGAGGCTTTGGTCCTCAGGAAACCTCAGAACAACCCAGATGATCTTGATCGCTTTGTTATGGTAGCTCGCACAATTCCAGATGATATCAAGCGATTTGTATCCATCATCATTGCCAATGGAAAACTTCTCTTCAGAAAGAGTGAGAAGGAGCAAGAAACGAAGCAATCAAACGTGAGCCCAGAATATAAAATGGCAAAACAAATCCCAGTGCCAAGAAGAATAGAAATAGAATCGCTTCAAAGAAATGCTCAAGACAAGCCGAACCAAAGTCAAGTCTCCCAAGAGAAAACAAAAGAAAATGCTATTGAGGACTGTGAATATGTTCAACTACAGGTTAGTATGATAGGATTTTACATATATTCTTGATTGTTTGCAGACATTAAGTCATTAGCACTATTTTATCTTTGCATCCGAGCAAACTTCAGTTTGCACAACTACTTTTTGATGGCACAGGTGCAATGACCAATAATTTTAAGTCATAAAGAGAACTGGCATTAGAGAATTTGCCGACATAGCAAGACAACAGTGAGAGAAGATTTTTAGCTTGTCGGTTTAAATTACTTTGAGAGACTTTAAAAAACAAACAAACAAAAACTTTTAGCTAGGTGTTAGCAATTTTTTTCTTCTCTTTAGGCTAGTAGTTGTTTACTTGCCCGCACATTTCATTTGTTGGCTCTGAAATCATCATACAAGAAACATTGACTTTCTAACTTGAAATGTATTACTTTTGTAGAAAATTTCAACTTAACAAATTAAACTCTGAATTATCAAGCTCCTTAGAATAATTTTGGACATTTGTTAGAATTAATGTTCTTATAATTACTGAAATGTCTACTAAGAACCTTCCCCTTTATTGGTTTTGCAAAGAAACGTTGACTTGTCCTTAGAATATATGAAATGCTTTGTTTTGTTGAAGCTGATTTCAGTCTTAGACCTTGCAGGATCCTGACACTAAAGTTTTAGTAGAAAAAAACTGCAGTTGTTTCCAATATGTGTATCACTGTAGTCCGTAACATGAAGCAGACAGATTTCATGTTACTTCTCCCAAAATAAGTGGAAAAGCATATTTATACTTAACTATTTTATGCAAACCATTTCAATTTTGCTTTCACTTTGATTTTTAACAGGCACAGAAAATCATTTCAGGTAAAGAAGTATCAAAGAAGAGTACGGATTCAAAACCAAAGGTATTTCTGACTTTGAAAACTATTACGTACAAGGACTTGTATTTCCTTATTTCTGTGCTTGCTAAAATTCAGAATAATTTGTGTTTGGAAGCACATACCTATACATAAAGATCTATTTGTTTTCTCATAGTTCATTTTCCCATAACTAGTTCTTCAAATAAGTGCTGAAAAACAATGCAAAATATTTTCCTCAAATGTAATGAACTACTCAAAGTTAAAGTCATACTGTTCTTTATCTCTTTGCCTGTGTGTATCATTTGGGATAAGGCTGTGAAAGGTTGTATTTCAAAACATCTTGTAATGCACTGTTATAAAGATCGATTCCCATTACAGTACAGTTTTAATCATTCATAACCCTCGTGAAGACAGTACCATTAAAAGTCAAGTCTGTGTTTTGCCTGAGAGCTTGAAGTCCAGACTCTATAAAGAATTGATGTTATCTATAGTACTTTGTGTGCTATCCATTACTAAAATTGCTTTCAGTGAAATCTGTTTAGGGAAAAGGTAACTGGGAGAAAACAGCGTTATGAGGCACAGTATTTGTAGGAAGAAAAATGATTCCAAAAAAATCTGGGCTGGGGCGATTTGGAGCCTGTTAACTAAAAGAACTCCTTGTAAGTGAAGAAACATGCAAACAAGTAAAGAAACAACCAGTGTGACACCAAACTGACTCTATTTACTTTTTTTTTTTATCCCTTTCTTAGGTTTTGCCATCTTCAAAAAAGAATGTAATTCAAAGCAAGCAAGACCCTGCAAAGAAAATAGCTCTTCCAGAACATTGTCGGCTGTGTTTTGGTGCGCTTCACAAGGCAATTGCTGTATTTAATAATAGTCTGAGCAATAACCAGCCACCTGAAGTCTTTATATCCCACAGCAAATTGATCATCATGGTGGGACAGAAGATAGTGGATTCTCTCTGCCAGGAGACTCAAGAAAGAGATGCTCGGAATGACATTCTCCACAGCAGCAGCCGGTTTTGCAGCCTCTTGAAGAACCTGGCCCTTGCCACCAAAAACGCTGCAATACAATATCCAAATGCAGACGCAATGAGGGAACTTCAGAATCAAAATGATGAGCTGTATAAATACACGCAGCAGTTTAGAGCAATGATGGAATGAAAGATGCTTCATGTTTTTATTTTATTTTTTAGAACAGTGGTGAAAACTTGAATCTCTTCATTACTAGAGTTCTCTTTGCTCCCTTTGTGTAGGAACCAAGAGGGGAGCAAGAAGCTCAGTGCTGCCAACTTTGTCATCCCCAAGTATTCCTGCCAGGTTGTCCTCTCTCGGGTACTGATGCTCATTTAGCAGGTGAAGACCCACACAATAGCAGAGACAGAGAGGATTTGTAGTGTTAAATCTGTACTTTCCCTCCGCCGTTCAGACACTGTATAGAAGTGTTATCATCTTACGGTTGGGGCAGAAATGTTTGCTGTGTATTCAAGCAAATTTTATTATCTGATTTTTATTTTTTATTTTTATTTCTATACAGATAAATATATTTTCCTACTTTTCTTTTTTTTTTCCCTATTTGGGTATGTAAAGTCTGTCTTTAAATTTAAACATACTGTTGTGTAAGTTGTGATATTGCTATGTGTACCCATCATCGTTTCTAGAGCACTTGACCCAAATCTTGTAATTAGGGGTGAAAAAAGTATCTGAAGAATTAGCTTTGCAGCTGTTTAATGTACAAATGTGTATTACAGGATGAAATCTGCATGGCATAGATATTAATCAGAAGTGTTCCAGCTGGTTATCTGAGCACTGACAGAAAACTGGGGGTTCTGCCTTGCTGTGTACAGCCACGAGGAGCTGTTCCTGGTGCCCTGCCTCGGAACAAGCTGGTTTCAGTCAGTAAATACAGAATAAGTTGGTTTCGGTCAGTAAATACTGAGGCTTTGGACAAGCACCTCAAGCACATGGGCGATGTTGATGCTATTTGGGTTGTGCTGCCCAGAGCACACCTTGCACCTCATGCTTGGGCACTGATCTCGTGGTGCCGCCTCAGGACCGGGTGATGATGTAGGCCCTGTAACGACCCCTGTGGACTGTTTCTGTGCCTGTTCTCGTTTTTATTTTTCTTGACTAATTTATTTTAAAGTATTATCTGGAATGTGAAAGCCGGGCCTTTCTGGTCTATCTGCACGTTTGCCCTGACAGGGGCACAACCCCTGTGTTTGCAGCTGATTCCTGCTGCCACGCGTGTCCGTGGGGCACAGCCCGCTCCTCACGGAGCCGCCTCCCCTCCCACACCTCGCCCCTCAGCGCCGCCATTTCGTGGGGCTCTGCCCCCCTCAGCCTGCCCCCCCTCAGCCCGTCCCCTCACAGCGACGCGGGAAGAGTCACCACAGCACCGGCGGGGGGGGGAGGAAGCAGGGTTTGGGAACGCCTGCTCTGGCCGTAAATCCCCCAGAGCGGGCGTTCTGCCTGAATTTGTTCACTAATTAAATAAATAAATAAATAAATAGAAGAAAGTTGCTGCAGCGCTAAGAGAGGAGTGACGGCGACCGCGGTCGGGGCGCCCCCCGTTGGGCTCTGTGGTAGTTTCCGGCGGCCGCCCCGTGGGCTCTCCCGGCTGGCCCCGCCCCCTCCCTAGAAGCCCCTCCTCCATCCCCAGAAGCCCCGCCCCTCTCGATAGGTCACGCCCCCTCCTCGAGAAGCCCCGCCCCCAACCGGCCCGTGCCTGCCGCGTCCGTTTCCGCGCACGCCGGAAGTGTTCCCGCCGCCGGAAGTGCGTAGCGTGAGGGGAGAAGGGGGAAGAACCCGGAAGTGTGGCGGGGCAATGGGGTGCGATGGCGGCACTATCCCCAAGCGGCACGAGCTGGTCAAGGGGCCCCCCAAGGCCCAGAAGGTCCGGGCGGGAGCGGGGGGGGGGGCTCGGGGAGGGCCCCGGCGGTGTTTGGAGCGCGGCTCGGGCTCTGCCTTGGGGAGCCGCAGGGTGCGGGGCGTGCGGGCGGGTCGCCGGTTGGAGCGGGTGGGGGGGAGGCGGGGAGGGTAGCACGGGAAAGGGCGGAAAAATAAAATAAGTAAATAAATAAAAACATTTCCGTTCCACCTCTGGTGTGACCGTACTGCTCCGTGTGCCAAGCAGAGTCGCTTGGAATATCAGCCTGCCTTTTAAGGCCTCATGTGCCGCAAAACCCGTGTTTCTGAAGTGAAGTTACGGAGTTTGTTTTCAGGCTGACCTCCTCAGATACGGTTGTTATTTTTCCTCTTGTAGGAATGGCCATGGTAGTTAGCTCGAACTGATGAGGTGAGAGCGGTAAAATCCGGAACTAGGGAAAAGAGGGCAGTGGGTAATGTGTGAAGAGATAGTAACAGCGCTGAGGGCAGCCGTTAAATGGAGGTGACAAAAAAGAAGAAAACTGACTTAGAAAATAGCTCCCGAGATGCAGAAATGAGCTCAGTAGCTAAAAGCTAATGATGAATTTTCACTACAAGGTTCTGTTATTTTATGGAATAATTTTAAATGTAAAGGGCAGGTTTGGTAAGGTGCGTGCGGATTTGATTAATGTTTCAAGTGTTGTTTGAATTGATATTTAAGCAATTTGCAACTAGAAAAGCTATATTAAAATCATGGGTATATTTTCATCCAGGTTGACAAAACTGCTGAATTGGTGGCACGGTGGTACTACTGCACTCTGAGTCAAGAGAAGCTTTGTCGACCAATTGTAGCCTGTGAGCTAGGCAGGTACGACTTTCTGTATTGATTTTTATATTAAAAGGTATTAATTTGTAAACAAGAGAATATTATGAGCATCCAACGTGACCGCTAAAAATTTTATGTTGTAGGTTGTATAACAAAGATGCTGTCATTGAATTTTTGTTGGACAAGTCAGCTGATAAAACGCCTGTGGAAGCTGCGTCACATATCAAGAGCATTAAGGTAAAAAGGTTGTGCTTAACACTAAAGAGTGCCACGGAATTTAAAATGTGTTGCAAAATTTCAGTTGGCTTTTGTTCTCACTGTATAATAAAATTATTAAAAATAGTAACCCTCAATTGAGAACATCTCTAGACATGTTATTGTGGCTCAAAAGTCAGCAGTAAACATCTTAAGGCTTGGGTTTGTCTTATTTATTTATTTATTTTATCTTTCAGAACGTAACAGAACTAAACCTTGCAGATAATCCAGCTTGGAGTGGCGATAAAGAAAGCAAGAAAGGTGACACATACGATGACATCCAGTCTGCACGCTTTATATGCCCTGTGGTGGGATTGGAAATGAACGGAAGGCATAGGTCAGTATTTTAGGTACTGCTTGTAGATGATAAAAGTGAGTACTATGTCAAATATGCAGCGGGTTAGAAATATTCAGTCAATATTTTCAACTCATGTACATGCTTGAGCCTTTGTGGGGACCACGTGTCCTTCGTTTGTCTCATGTTCAAGAGGAAAGATGAAATGTTACCTGTTTGGAGAGAGTAGAGAACAGTGCGGAGAAAAAGTGACTTGAAGTTGTTGGGCACTAAACTGTGGGAGACTGACACGAACAAGTGGGGGAAGTTCAACTGAGACCTTCTTTTGCAGTGGAACAAACTGCATCGAGTAATTCCATCGTTCCCTGTGCTAGGATAAGAATGAAGGGGAAGTGTATGTCGAGTAAAATCCTGTGCTCGCATCTATTTTTTATTTTGCGGAAGGATTTTCCTTTGCATCCTCGTTTGGGCAAATTAGCAATTTTTTTTCTGTACATATTAAACCTGATAGATGAGAGAGGTGTGGTTCACCGCTTGATAGTTCCAAAGTATTTCTTTGTTCAGTGACCGATTAGCATGTATTTTTCCATCAGTACTTACGTTGTGTAAATTAACACGTGCCTATCCAAAACATGCAGATATCTTGTTTAGCTGCAAGAGCGTATAAAGAGAAAGTTAGCTGTGTCCTACCAGCTGGTTGCAGTAATTGTTTTGTGTTAAATTGGCGCTGCAGATACATGCTTCAGACACACAGGGCTTATTAAAAGTGATCTCATGTCTTTTCTTTAAAGGTTTTGCTTCTTGAGAAACTGTGGCTGTGTGTTCTCGGAACGTGCTCTCAAAGAAATAAAAGCAGAAGTTTGTCACAAGGTGAGTTTTTCCTTCACGTAACCCACAGAGATAGATGGAGATATGTATATGAACAATTATGTTCACATCCACTATTGTAAGGCGTTTTTTAATCAGAATATGCATATTGAAACACTTATAAGTTCTGTTGTATGGTGGCCTGAAGTAATTTTATATGTGCTTTAAAAAACAAAATGTCTCTACGCAGTTGTCAAAATGAATGCTTTTGCTTTCAAAGACAGTTTGGGGTTGCAATAATTACTTTCAAAACACCATTTTTCAAATGTTATGTTATAGTTTCAGTTTAAAAGAGGGTGATCTCTTTGATTGTTTTCACAGAATGAATCTGGTTCATATTTATCAGTGTCTACTGTCTTTATTTAAAATTATTACATTTCCAAATTGTGCTTTGATCCCTGTATTTTTAAAGGTCATTGTCTTTTTTGGAGGCAAAAAAATCTTGATATTTTCAGCAATTCCGTGGATTGTTGTTGAAAATACTAACTGCATTTCATTTTTGCAATAGTGATGTGATCTTATGAAGGTCTCTTTGTAGATGAAGGCGATGATATACGTTGCAAATGCTCTCTTTTTCATATCACTACTTCTGTTTGCATTGGATTTGTGGTGACAGTTGTCACAGAGTTATTTTGCACCAAATACCCGAATATTTGATAAGCTGTACCGTGTACTCAGAACAAACAAGACCTGTGAGCCAAATACTTTCTCAGTACAGTGTTGCAAGTGATGTGAAATAGCTTTTTAATTAACTTTAGCCTCATCTTGCTGCATTCCGTGTTAATTGTGTTCTATAGAATGCTGCTATTGCCCTTTAGATAATGGCTCTGCTTTCCTGTTGCCAGATGCTGCTTTATTTTTAATGTGTTTTTTTTGTTTCTAAATTTGTTGTTTGATGGATGTCATGTGATTAGTAAATGCAGGAATCGGATGTTTTTTCCATAGTTTGCCCAGTCTGGTAATCTTAAAACTAAATTAGCCCCACATGTTTTCTGTGATTTTATTAATAATTAGGAAGTATTTATCATAATTTCGTTATTTGTGTGCAAGTGTTTTTACATGTATGTGACTTCAGAAGGATGTTTCTAGAAATAGCGAAGTGGATATAATACAATTTAGTCTGTCTTCCTTTCGTTACTGGATTTTTGTTCACCAGGGCAATGGTAACCAGCAATGAGGATGTTTTAGTCTTCCTTTTGAGTAAGAGTGGTTCAGCAGATTTTTAGATACACAATGATAATGCTCTCATTCTGCATTCGGAATCAAGAAGAGGGACTCTAGCTTTTCTAAAAAGGATTGTGAGGAGCTCATCGCCGTGCTTTCTGGTGGCTAACAGTTTGTTAGTATCCATAGTCCTAACTAGCTGCGTTGACCCAACATGTTTTGTCTTTATATGGCAATATAGTAAAATGAGCTGAAAGTAATGAAAAGGAAAAAAATGAAGTGTTGTGTATTGTACTTATGCTGTTTTCACTTCCTCCCAGGGGATGAGATTTCTAATATGGATGCAAACCGGGAAAGAGTCAGTCTAGGTGTTCAGCAGCTCTTTTCTCCACTGCTGTGAAATTCAAGAAAGCTCTTTCAAAACAAACTATTCCTGTGCATTAGTCTCACCTATGAGCCTAGAGAGCAGCCTTGATAGTCTGCTAATTTGTAAACAACAGTTTCCCAGAGGACTCTACCAAACAGATGCATTAATGATGCAGTAAAAACATTTGCCAAAGAATACAGATATCCAACAGCCTGAATGCTAATTCTGCAGTCCTCACCTTCATACTCATTTACTCTAAAGTAGATAAACTGAATGAGATAATTAACATATATTGACGTGCTATAAAGATGCATATCACAAAATGCTGTGCTGAAGTATTTGGGACAAATTTGGAAGATTCTAACTATTTAGACTGAAAAGGGTTGTAAAAGGAGTAACTTGTGAATGCAAATAACTTGTACCTTTTTACACAGGCATATTTTGTCTGGGCCATATTTTTGAGGTTTTGTAGAGCAAGGGGAGAAAATTTCAACTATCAGTAGGAAGTTGTAGACTCAAATGTGCAGGATGTGACTTCCAGTAGGCAGGAAGGGAAATGACTTTGTTCAAGATAATGGAGTTTGATGGTGATGAGTATTCTGTAGGAGGAAGTTCCGAATAATAGCAGTTCTCTGCTGCCTCCTTCCTGCCTGCAGTTCTTCAGGAAGGATTTTATGTGACATAAAAAATACCAATTTAAAATATGCACTCCTGAATGGGAACTGTCCACCTACTGTTGGTTTTGATTCTCCATCAGACTACTAAAATTAAAAGACCAAGCCATACAGTTTCTAATCACTCTGTATTTGAAGGTTTCCTGAGGAAGAGTATCAGTGCTAACCAGTACCAGTGTGTACGTTTTGGTGAGGCCAAATGTAATTGAATGATTAGGAGAAAGAGCAGCAATCTTGCAAGAAAGCAAGAGCTTTCTTATCGCTCAGTGTTGAAAATTCCATGGGTCTGGCATAACCAAAAGGGATGTCCAGCTTCAGAGTTTCATGAAGCCCCCCTGTATGAAGGGGGCAGGAGGCAGGGGAGAAGCACGAATGCCTAATTATAATATTTCCTGTACTTTGTATAATTAATTTCTGGCTGATAATCATCCTACAAACCTGTTTCTTAACCAGCTTTTTGAAATGTAATATCTCGCATCTCTTTACAGTTTCTTTTGGAGGTGATTCCAGGTTCAACAGACTTCAATACACACTTGAAATAATACCTTAACTATTAAAGTCTATGCCATGTAGAACACTTAATCAAATGTTTAACTTAGATACAGAGCTATTGAACATGTGCCTTAGGCTTTTTAAAGCAGAAATTATGCATACATCTTTCAGATACGGAGTTAAGGTGTGTGCAGTATGTTATGCAGCAGTGTTTCCTAGAACACAGTCACATTGACAATTTATGCTCTTAGATCAACAGTTTCCAAAAGTTAGTAAACACTGGTTGCTGAGATCCAAGAGTAGCGATCTATCTGCTTGTTTCACAGTAGCACACGCAGAACTTTAATGAATGCTTTTTTATGCATGTTGAATGCTCTCAGCTTTCACAGTTTTATGACTTATTTTTTAATTGTTGTTTGAAGTACAAAATATTTCAACAATTTAATGCAGTTGTGATTGCTCAGTAATGGGTAAAATAATATTTCTCAATATTTGAGAATGGGGTGGCTTATTGAAGATTTTGCCTAGGGTTTTTATAGGCGTAGAATTTTGTGTTTAAAATATTAAGTTCTTTAAGAAGGGAGGGTCACTCTTCAATGGTTTTCCTGGATTAACTTGGCTTAAGTAGGACATAAATAATATTTCTAAGAGAGATTAAGAGATCTACATTTTTTCCTAGTTTTCCTGGTCAGTTTCTACAACCCAAGCCAGTTTAATTAAGTGCCTTGCTATTGAATTTCACCTTTTCAGTCAACTCAGAGGTGAAACGCAATTGTTCTGTATGATGGTGATGAAAGGTGAAAAAGCTAGGTACTGGATTGTCTCCAAAGACCATAATGAGGCACATTACATTCATGTTTTAAAAAAACAACACAGAGTGAGTAGATAAATGCTGGGAGTGCCTTACAGTGGATTGGGTGTGGTTTGGAGAGAAACTACTTCTGAATATTGTTATGGTTAATACATGCCAGAGACCCATTAGCTTCAGTAATGGTTTCCAGAGGGACTCTCAAAACGCCCAGTGTGAGCATGGTGCCTGGCTTTTTTCCTTCCCATCCATTAAAAAAAAAAAAAAATCATCAATAATTAGCCACAAGATAGGCCATGGGTTCTACATGAGACTGAGTACAGGCTTGAGTTTTTTAAGTTTCTGTAAATAAATAGAGACCAGATGGTTCTCCTCTAGGTTAAAGTTCATTTGAAAGAAATTGTTTCCAAGAAACTTGTGTGGGAAAAGGAGTGCTACAGTTCCAAGAACCTGGGAGTAGGTTGTAATAATAAATTTTTGTGTTCTATTGTTGGGTCATTTGTTGATTCATTTGAATTTTTGGAAGAATGCTCAGTCTTTAAATTAGTTTTCCTTGTGCTGAGTATGAAAGTCTACTTCCTTGCTGTAGGCTAGTGAGAACTATGTTTGGTCTGCAAAGGATCTGGAAAATGAGATCCTGTTCCTAGATGGTGCTAGGTGTTATCGCCAATTGTCGCAGACTGTTGCAAGATTCAGGGAAGTTTTGTTTCCCTACCCTGAGACTGAAAGCTCTTCACTCAGTTTTCCTTTGTTCCCTGGACTCAAATTTCCCACATCTCATTGCCATGAGCTCCTGCACAGAATCAGAACCAGGGACTTAGAGGTAAACGTGCATTTCAGGACCCCTGCTAATGTTACTGATACAGACACCCTCGTCATTAGGAGCGAAGCATGAATAGTGCAAGAGTGGTGTTGCCATGCTACACAATGAAATTAGAGATGCAGCTGGCCATGAAAAAACAGTGAAATGGACTGTGTCTGAAGCTGGCTGGCACCTGCTTCTCTACAAGCTCTGCAGTTTGTGTCAACTTTATTAATCAAAGTAATCTAGTTCATAAGACATACAATAGACACAACTTTATCTTGTGTTCTTCGTATTTCACCTTTGTTTCAGTCATTACTTCCATTTTATTACTTTCATACCAGTTCTTTTTTTTTTCAGCTGTAGACATGGGGAACATGTATTTTCCAGTTAAATAAGTCACTTAAAGGGTTATGAATGTCACTCCTGTTTTCTGTAAGTTGCAGATTTAGACATGTCATTTGCTTTAAACTTATCCCTTAGCAGTTGTTGCTCTTTCTTTTACTGTAATTTATAAAACTGCTTATTTCACTGGTGAACCAGCAGTACAGCATTAAAGCACGAGGGTGAGCACAGTACTCCAAGTGAGTGAAGTCTGAGGCTAAAAATCTTGATGGGTTTTGTCAATATTTTGAGTATTTGTTTAGATGTTTCTTAAACGTTCAGCTTCATGTTGAAATAGCTATCTTCCTGAAAACGCCAGTGATCGTCAATTGGGACTTCTGCCTGGTGCAGTACTTTAAGCCTGTGGCGTCTCTCTAGGCAGTCCATAACAAGGGGATATGTTGCAGGCTCAAATTTGTTCGCAAACAAGTGAGGCGATTCAATAATCCATTGTAAATCCCCTAGTCCATAGACACAAATGTCTCTGATGTAATGACCTGCAAAGACAAATGGAAGCATCTGAAAGCAGCAGAAAGCTGACCTGAATCACTTTAAAATATTTTGACTCTTTGCTGTTATTAATAAAAATTACCTTTTGGATTCTCACAGAGCACTGTTATTACTCTAGATTTTAATACTAGATTTTTTTTAACAGTAGATTTTTATTTTTTAATACCGGATTTTAAACTTGAAGGCTGTGTTTTGATTTTGTATCTCCACCTGCTTCATTGACACACCGTATCTTGTAGTGGGGCATGCCAAAGTTCTTCTCATATCCTGTTTCTTTTTGGGTGACTATTTAATCATGCAGTGCTTTACTAAGCTGAGTTTTATGGTTTTGTATTTTAAACTCTTTTGTGTGGTCAGCACATGAGCAGATTTAAACCCAGAGCTGATGGGAATATCTGACAACCGTGCTTGTCAAGTAAATCCCTCCACACTTTTCACTAAAAACTGATAAGCCAAGTTAATGCATTGGTAAATGTAATAGAAGGCAAATAAACAAAAGCTTGCAAAACTTAGCCACTGAAATATAAAATAGATGCAATTCTGCCATTGCACCCCTTGAATTATTGAAGTATTGTAACTGGAGGTTGGAAGAATAGTTGTCAGGATGTGGTTACTGTGACAATCTTTGCAAGAATATGTCAGAACATATTTAAATTAGATAGAGTGGAGGAGGATGGATTGCTCTTTTATTCCATACTTCCAAAATAATTATATATGGCTACTGAGGCACATTTAACAGCTAGCTTAACACATAATACATAATTTGCAATGAATGCTCATCAGTGAATCAAATTCTAGTTCATGTTTCACATTACCTTTGCAGCCCTTGTGTGTGGTGCCTTCTTGATCTTTCCATTTAATGGCTCGTATGTTTCCTTCCCAGTCTGCGTTTGGTGTAGCACCTGGAGCATCTTTAAAAACATAATGTTACGATAAGATTCCTTTCTACTGATTTCTACTAAGAGGGATAATTTTCATTGCTGAAGACTTCTTAAGCGTAGCCTTGTCAAGTATTTATTTACAGATACTTATATCACAAGAAAATTCATTGTTCTCAGTTTCTTTTTTTTTGTGGGAGCATAAGCTTTTATGTAGTTTAAAAAATTACTTTTTAATCAATGGTTTTGTAGCCCTGTAGCTTAAGTTAAGTTGTACTTTCTGGAATCAAGCTTCATTTCACCATCAGGAGATGGGGTTTGAAGGAACAGCACCAGGACTGAAGAAATTACCATATTTAGGCAACACAATTCAAGCAAGGTGGTATTAAGCCCCAAAATGAAGCTCACTGGCTCTCTGTCTCATAGACCCTGCAATATGGGTGCAGGAGTTATCCATAGTAAAAATAGCATACATCTTACCATTTAAACGATTCAGTGTGACCCAGTAGTGTTCGTCCGGACTGTACGTGTCTCTTGACCATTCCAGCAAATCTTTTGCACGTGCATCCGTCAATGTAAACTCCACAAATTCTTTAGTGAGTATGTAATAGGCACTACCAAAATATATAGTCAAATTATACGGAGGTTTAGATTTTATGTTCTTGGTTGGATACACGTATGACATTCCAGAATGCACGTATTCTCTGTAACTAACCTGTGTCCGGTGTTTCATATGAAGTGGTTGGACTACCCCAGGAGTCATATTTTTACCATTCCATTTACTTTTGATGTATTTGATAATGTCTTTGTTTGTTTTAATGGGATAATCTTGACCACACAGATTAATAACGTAATTCCACTGAATTTTGGATTGAACTAGATCTCTCATGCAATTAATATCAGCTTGTAATCTTGAAAATCCGGCATAAACAACATTTTCTCTTTTTGAGGAAATAAAAATATTTTCAAAGCAATTAACAATATTTTGTACAGCAGCTTTATAATCCTCTGATGATTTTTCATCAACATGTATGCAGTAAATATTCTGAGGCATATAAATAGCTCTTAGTAGCTTTACAAACATTTCCAACTCTTTGTGAATTGTGATAATGTACGCTAGTGAGAAGCTTCCTTCTTCAGCTGACAGTGGTCTTGTTATAAAACGTAGAGTCTTTAAGACCATGGAGCAGTTGCATGGAGTCTGAATGCAGCTGAACGTTTCAGGTCGGTAGGTATTCTGGCAAACGTTTCCAATTTTAGAGGCAGCAGTTTTCCCCAGAAAAAGAGCCGAACAAAGTTCATCTGGGTAAAAACCACACTCTGCTGTATTTCCGCTAAATTTCTGTTCGTTTGGATCTTCGAGAAGTGTATCCTTTAGGTAGATGAAGGTGTAGATGAATGTACAGACAGCAATGCACACTAAAAATCCTGATTTTGTTGCATCAAGTGGGTTCATCTTCTATTATCCGGAGACTTTCTTCAGATCATTTGAGGGTGTAGCTCGTAAGCTAGAAGTTGATCCTACTTTGAAGCAACGTGTGCTCCAGCAGGGGAGCAGTGCAGTAGGTTGATCGAGGTCTAGCCCCCTCCACAGGAACGGTGTGCAAGCTCTGTATGGGATGGTGTGTGATCCCAGCCATTGACGAGATTTCCTTAAGGCCTGGGAAACCTTAGGTTCTGCTGGAGGAGCAGAATTTAATTCAGTGAATTAAGTCAGAAAAAAAAATATTAAATAAACAAAAGGGGAAGATCAAAAGGCATTCTACAAAATGCGTCATCCCTTATCCTTATAAAGTCAGCAAATGTTTCTAAGCCATTTAAGACCTTCCCCCCCAACATCTTTGTATTAGTGCTTGGAAAACAGCACATGCGAACAGCAGTCATCCCTTATTTTTAGCATTTGTGCATATCCTGAGATAAAGTATGCTCCTGCCTCCATTAGCACTCACAGATAACTGTAATTTACATCACTGTTGGCATAGGAATTTTTCCATTGCCATTTCTTTTTCTTACTTATACCTTTCTTGTTGAAATGTCCAAAGCATGGTAGTGCAGCAGTCCCAAATCCCGCAGCTATTACATGAAGTTTTGTCCTTGGAGCATTTGGTACAGAACTACCTAGAGAAAATTCCAGGGAGGGGAGGAAGAGTCCATCAGCTGTCATTAAGCTTGAGAGTTAAGAAAGATTCTATCTGTATTTTAAAGAAGATTCACGTTCTCTTGTACCTTATTCAAATAATTTGTTTTTAATAAATGTTATTTTCACCTCTAAGTATTCCATGTTTTGCAGCTGTCAACATCACAACATATTTGCTATTATCTAAGGACAAGCATACATCTGTAGTTTCTTTTTGCGAACGCTGGTGTGGTTAGAAGGCTCTAGGTTTTAATCTGAAAATCAGTGGACTTTTTTAAATGGAAAAGTAGTATATGGCAGTTTTAGAAGCTTGAAAATAGAGGTCATTGGAGTTGAAGTAGGAAAGAAACAGAATTCTAAAAGCATTAAAAATACAGGATTTGAAGTAAGAGAACAGATCCCATATAACACTAACATTTTGACATCTATTAGGCTGTTGGGAAGGAATGTATTTATCTCATTATCCTTACTGGTATGCACTGAATTTTGTGCTGAAAGAATGCCTCTTTTCCACTTAGCATTCCAGAAAGTGGCTTTGTGTGTTAGGTTGAGAATTCGTCCATTTTGTTTCACTGTTCTGTCAACAGTGCTCCTCAGCCTGCACTGAATGCATAGGCCAAAGAAAAACATTGAGAAGTCAGGTCCCAGAAGATTTTTTTTTCATCAGCTCCTAAGGGATACATTTACTGTGTAAACAAGCTTGATTGTCTTTCGGCCATTTGCGTGAAAAACTTAAGCAAACCAAGTCCACATCAATCTTTTAATACTATGCGGAAAGGAGGAGAACAAGAATGCCATTAAAAGGTAGAAACAATATTTTTTCCAGTAAAACTGAAATATGCCAGCACTCTAGTCTGCTACCAGCTGACTACCAGAGCCAAGAATAGATTTGCGTAAGAGCCATTATGTGCCCAATAGCAGAAGCTAGGGAGAGGGAGTGTTTGTTAGGAAACACTGTTTTTTATGGACCTGGAGCCAGAAAAACCATTTTATTCTTAGAAAATAATTGGGGGGGTGGGGCATTGAGGTTGCTCTGGATTAGTGAATGTGATGAGATCTCTGTGATCCAGCACATGGAAAGACCACTCTGCACATAAAAGATACACTGGAGACACAGAGCAGTTAAAGAAATCCTTGGGACTTCATATTTTCTTAGAAAAGGGAGCATCTGTCTGTATATGACGAGTACGCTCTTCATGGTGTTTGGTTGCTTGTTTTGTTGTTTTAATTGAACACGATTTTGTGGATGGGTTGCAAAGGTTAGTTCCCCAGGAAACCAAACTATAACCCGTTTGTTTTATACGCTTAAATTTTTATTACCCATCAAATAATAGCTTCCAGGGATGTTTCAGGTTGTTAAGTATTTACTCTGGATTCTTCCTATTGAATTACTATAGCAGCATAAATGTACACAAACAGTCCGGAGTCAGGTAAGAGGAAATAATACCTTTCCCAATGGTAAAAAATTTCTGGGGGATGACTAAATGATGAAGGCCTGCCTAAGAGAGCAGAATTTGACATCGTTCAACCTCAGGATATGTTCACAGAATGCCAGGATTGGGTTTCTGCTAGTGTTTTAACAGGTCTAGAGCTGAAATTGTAGCTCTTGGTCCCATTATATTGCAAATTTGTGACTGACAAGATTGATCTAACCCCTATTCTGTTACCTGCTGTCAAGGACTATGCTACCATGTTCCCTCCTGCCCTTGAAGAGCAAGGGATCTTTCTGTTACGATCCACTGTCCAGGCACAACTCAGACTGTCTTGCCTTACGTTATTTTTATTATGCTAGAGTGCCCCAATAGGTATTCATTGTTATCAAAATGTCTCTCTGAAATCCGACCTTGCATGGATAGGTTTTCTAAATGTGGAGTATGAAGTTGTCTTAATTTTTAGCAGTGTTTGACATTCTTCAAAAACCAGCACACTGTAGGGATTTTCACGCATCTTTGTGGCTGCTTTTATGGGTATTACCTAACGGAAAATTGTTGTCTTAATCCATCTCACGTAAATGTCAACTCCAGAGAAAAATGGAATTATGCTGATACCTGAAAATAGGCCTGTAAAATACCATCCCAGCTGATAAAAATCCCATTACAGCTTGCAATGCGTTTCATAGTTAGCAGTGAATTATTTTATAGTTCATTGTTCCTTCCTGCCGTCAGATTTTGGACTGCATCATTGCATCTCTAAATCTCCTGTTCTGTCCGTACTGTTTGTACTGGTTAATATTAATGGTTAGATAAAATTTAGTTTGTTTGACAATAATTCAGTGAAACAAATGGTTTAGGGATACTTGTCTTGTAATAATTAAATGGGGAAAAGGCATTAGCTCCTGTATTTCCAAATCTTTTTATGCCTTTTTTTTGTCTGAAAGGTGAAAGATTATTCATGCAAGCCTTAGTGTAGACATTTCATAAGCAAGTGAATACTAATTCAGTCCTCTAAAAGTTTAATGTTAAAATCAGCACTTTTAATGGATTTTAGCTTTGTTTTTTTCCCTTAAGGCCAGGTGAGTGTGCTGCGTCTGCCTCTGTGTTGTGACCTGTATCAAGTAAAAAAAAAACTTCTTCATATATCCCAGTTAACTATCTTAAAAATTTTAAATCATTCTCACTTAAACATATTGCATCAGTATTTACTGACAAATATAAACGGACTTATGGAGGTGTACTTTCTTGCCCTTATTTTTTTCCTATTTTCTTGTATTTTTCTCAGTATATTTGATCTCATAACAATCTAAAACAAACACTATGATAGGTATTTAAACTGCTAAGTTATATGGCTGTAGGATACTAATTTTGTTGGACCATTACTTATAAATACTTGTTAAATTCTGAGATTACTGATACAAACAATACTCATAGCAATGACCTTCTTGTACATCTATAACAAAACTTAAAGAAAGCCTTACTGCAGATTTGAGTATTTTGTTAAAGTGGTCTTTCTGAAATGCAGATATGGCACTTTGTAAAAATTACAATATTTTGTGCTTTAATAAAGAAAAGGCAAAAAGCCAAAATCCTAAATCTAAATTATTCATTCTTACCTTGCCCAAAATTAGCCAGGAGAAGGCAGCATAATGAAAATAAATAGTCCCATTGTCCTTCAGCAAAATTCAGACAGCATTCTTCATTCTGTTGCTCGTGTGGAAATCTCAACATAAGTGAAAGGGGTTAAACATTAACGTGCATGTTTTCATTTAAGACTTCATCTGGCTTCCCGCAACGCTTAGCATATTTATTCTGCAGTAATGCTGTTTAGCCTCAGAAGAAATGTCCTCGGCTTCTCTTTAATGAGAGAAAACTTGAGCTTCTCCAAATTTCTGTTGCCAGTGTTCAGCCAGCCTTTAAAGGACCGAAAGCCGGCTTTCAGAGCCGTGGAGTACATTGCTGGTGGTTGTGAATCGCATTGCTTTAGCACAGGCTCTAACCTCAGCGCTGGATGATGAGAACTGCAGGGGAAACTCGCCCTCTCTCCTCCTCCCCCTCCTCCCCCCGGTTTCTTAACCGTTTACCTGCTGAAACTTTCCGATTTGCGGCACAGAAGTATAGCAAAGAATTGTACCCGGCCACTTCTAGGGTCTGAAGCTTAAAGATACTGGATGAGATGTGTTCCTCCTAACGGAGTGTTCGCTGCGTTACTGCTTTTACTGAGATTTTTTTGGGGGTGGGATGTTAACAAGAGAAAAAAATAAGTTTACTGGAAATACGAAGCTATGTGGCTCTAGAAATAAGAAGGCTGGCATATTTTGGATACTTGCAGATTAAAATAGTGTATTACTCAGAAATAAATACAGAGAAGACCTGGAATTAAACGAAGGCACAGCTGCAGGTACAGCAGGTACGTTGCCTTTAAGGGCGGCTCTGTGAGCAGAGGCTTCTGCTTGGACACTGGTTTTGTAGTAGATGCTACAACTTCGGAGTGAAGTTCATGGTCACTGACTTAGTATAAAGGAGGTTTCTTCCACTCTCCCCGAGTTACCTTTTCCCCATCTCTTTGCCCCATTGCCACTCTCCTCGGCCCCTCGGACAAGTGCCAGAGGTGGTGTTCAGCTGCTCATGCCTTACTGGCCTCCTAGGGAACGAGCTGCTGGAAAACGCCCTCTCCCGCTCCATGTTTTTAGTTAAAGATTATTGTCTTCTCTAACTGTTAATGCATCAGCTTCCGTGGCTGGTAAATGAATACTGATTTGGTCCCTGGTTGAGTAGGATGTCTGCTTAGGCCGGTTTCTAAATACTTCCCTGTCTAAATCCTACCCCAAGAGGGACGGTCAGGGTGCGGTGACATAGTCCCCTAAGTGGGTGAGACTTGGTTTTGGAAAACTGTTCGTGTCCGTTTGCCTCCCTCCTAGTGGTTGTATGTAGGAGGATTGCAGGGATGAACTTGGTGTTTATAGTTTGGGAAGGGGATTTCAGGTTTCCATAGGACATTAAGCTGTGACAGTAATGTAAATATCTAGCTATGGAAATGTATTATAATGCAATTGAATAACAGGCAAGTACGACTGGAGTACTCATGGATGGAACTACATCTTAGATGCTGCACACACACACAAAAATTGAAAGTAGTTTACAGCAAGAAATAAGGTACCAATGTCTTCTGTAGCTGAAGCTTAGTGTAGAAGAAATGCAGGAATTGATCTTGAATTAAGATTGTTATTACTGAAAATAAAACCAAACAAAACAATTGCAGTTTAAAAGCTCTTCATTATTCTAAAGAGTAATGTCACTGTTACTAGTTATTTTTTTAATACAGTTTTTTTTATTTATCTTTTGACAACGCTTAATGCCTTTATTGTTCTAATGATTTTAAGTCTTTGGGGTGTACTTTTTTTGTAAAGCTGGTGTATGAACATGTAGGGTATGTAGTATACACACATGAGTGAATATCAGATTTTGAAGAGGTTTTAATTATTACTTGCAGACCCTTTAACTAATTCCGTGTTATAAGCATGTTAAACCATTTTGGTATAAGCAGTTTTGAATATGTTTTTTATAATTGTATCCTGAAAGGACATTTGGGCAAAGATTATGCAGTTTATCCAGCATGTCCTTCAGCTAACATCCCAACCTTCAATTACTCTTTGAATCTCACATTCATGTCTACAAGCTGCTGTTCTAACGCTCTTGTCCACTTCAGATTAGTGCCCAAGTTAGATCTCATTTGTGAATGTCTTCTGTTCAAGGTGCTGCTAAAACGCTAAGGAACTATACCACTCACCTTCATATGTATTTAAAGTCCCAGTATAAACAAGGTACAGCAAAGGAGACCTTGTGATATCATAAGACAAACATCTGCCGCAGAGCACCTTAGATGGAAGGAACAACCTTCCTGAGTTTGCAAAACTGAAACTTCTTTCTGTGTTTTATCTTAGAGTTTCAAACAGTTGGGATGAAGTCCTTTTGGGTTTTGTATGAAAGGATAGCCAAAAAAAAAAAAAAAAAGAAAAAAAAGAAAAAAGAAAAGGCATTAAAGCTTTGCACAAAATAATGCTGACAAAAAAAAAAAAAAAAAAAAAGTGATGCACATCCAAACAACAAATGGCATCTGCTGGAGTAAGTGAAACCTGGGAAGGTGGAGTTAGTTTCTACATATGTAACTTGCTGGACTTCAAGTATGTTTGGAACGGTTTGGTCTCTGTAATACAATCTGGCTATTGTCATGGCAAGAAATTATCTGTTTCAGTGTATGAAAACAGGACGCAGTCTTTTCCCCATTTCTTGTAAATATTTTTCATTTTAGAACAGTTCCACTTGTGTTTTCCAGATGAGAACCCTGGATTTCTTTGCCTTTTTTAAATGCAACACTTATTCAGATTGGAGTCCTTTTATGTAAACTTTTACTTGCAGGAAATAGCCTCATATTTTTGTATGTTTAACAGGTTATGCTTTAAAAAAATAATGCAAAAAATACTTTTCAAACCAGTAGCCTGTAGGTGGGTGCTGTCTTTCATGCTGTATTCAGAAAACATCCAACTGGTAATGTACGTGTAGGGCTTCTTTAGACTCAGTAGAGCTCCAGTCATTTTCACTTTAGTATAATGACTGCTGGTCTCTTGATTTTTTTCTAGACTTGTCTCTCACCACTGTCTGAGGTCATACCGAGCTGGTATTTCTAGCAGTAGCTTATTGAGTAACAATTGAAAAATGTGAGCTGCTCACCCATTTCCTGTGTGAGACTTACTATGTTTTACATGAATATTCATCTCCGTAGCCCTTACTTTTCCTTTGTAGTAATTCTGAACACTTGTACTCTGATTAATTTGTGTTCATCACTTGACTATACTGTAGTTAAACAAATGAAAGGACGTATGTACAGTACTTCAATCCCTGCTACACGTGCATGAGTATCCTTTCTAATCCTTTGTTCAGAAAGAAGTAGCAGCAAGCAGTAGCAAGTAGAAAGAAGTAGCAAGTTTAGAGGAGCAGCTGCAGAGACAGAATTATAAAAGCTTCTGGATTTACTTCTAAAAGTAAAAAAAAAAAAAAAAAAAAAAAAAAGGAGATCTTAAAACAGAAAAACATCATATGCAATGTTTTGGATTTACCAGATATTAAAAATCGTGCAGTGAAACATCTGTGTACTCAATCAGACAATAAATGTGAAATTACATGAAGCAGAGAAGCAGATCACATACGGATTAATTAATGCACTTTAAAAATGTAAAACGTGGTAATGTTCAATAAATCAGGTAAAGGACAGGGAGATGGCCAGGCAGGAGTAATGAATAATGCTACTTTCATGATCCCTTTTTATCTCCATAATCATTTAAAATATTAAAAAAAAAAAAAAAGTTTTCCTGTTGTAGCTGCTGGTCAGTATAAAGGAATTGCTGCTCAGGCGTGTGACTATTAGTAAGTTGAAAGACATCTTAGAACAGTGTGTCACAATACTTTGATCTTAATCAAATGCATTCGTAACTTAAAAAAAACCCTACAGCTTTGAAGAACAAAATATTTTAATACTTCGGAAATTATTTTAGAATTTGCTGTACAAATTGACATGGCAGCTGCTTTGAAATGTGGTTATCACCAGTTCATGATTCACAGTGAAGATTAATATTTATCTTCCTTTTGATGAAGGAGAATGCTGTCAGTCAGTATTATTTTGTTCAGTAGTAAAAACTACAGAGATTTTCCCTTTGATGTTTTAAGTGCAAAGCTGTATTAGACTATTAGAAGAGAAGAACTATCAGAAAAGACACAGGAGTAAGGGGAAGAGTTAGGGAACTCTGGAAATGGTAAACACAGCTGTTAATTCTAACAACAGTTTGCCAGTATAAAGGTCCTGAAAAAAATGTGATTTTTTTGTCTTCTTTTTTTAAAGTGTGGTGTCCCCTTTCAAGAGGAAGATGTGATTATCCTTAATGGTAATAAAGAAGATGTGGAAGTGTTGAAGAAAAGAATGGAGGATAGAAAGCTCAAAAGTAAATTAGAAAAGGTAATATTTTTATGTATCGTTTAAAAAAAGTTCTCTATAATGCAGTCTTTGATCAGACCACAAAGCTTGTTCTGCTGATCTTTATACCCATTGGAAGATGCAAAACTCTTGAGATTCTGTGTGCATATTCTGTTAGTAGCATTTTGAAACTGTATCTACTGAAATTCCTTAAACCAGCAGGCACTGCATGGTGCTCAGAAAATCATGGAATTAAGGGATATGCGTTTAGGGAAATCTTGAGAGTGTGAATCATCATTGCCTGCCACTTTCAGCAGCCGAGACTTTACATAGATGTTGATCACTTGACCCTTATTTCTGCGCTTGATTTTTGTCTGCCTCTAAGATTAGATGGCATACAAATGTTTTCCTAGATTCTGTTGAACCTAATGCTAGTTTAGTTACCAGCAAGCATGTAATTCCTTTTCATCAGAGTCCTTGCTCATCTATGCCAATACAGTGCAACAGGGCATGGGCCTGGGTTAGCCCAGGCATGGGCTAAAAGCATGGTTTAAAAAGACTTTAAAGACAGTTTGAGGATAAAGTATTACAGATCCCAACAGACGAGCAATCACCCCCAAAAGCAGTCATTTGCACTCAGTTTTCATTAGGAAGGTGTCACTTTTTGTAAGTGAAGCACCGTAGCTTTGGTTCAGATAGACTGGAAGCTGATGCTATCCTTAACTTGTACATAAGAGATGTATCACCAAAGCATGCTGAGCAGTTCTCTTACTATGTCAGCACAGTTGCTCTTGGCAGCAGACAAAAAAATCATGCTTTGGTCTTTGAGCACTGTGTGGGCCTTTAGTGAACATGCCAGTATCTCTTTGTTTTAGAGGAGACGTGCAGCACTGGCTGGTGCAGTATTTGCAAATCTCTCAGCAGGCCTCTTGTGTTTTGTCCTCAGTTACTGATGAGTTTTGCAACACTACCTTGCCCTGCTGCCAGATTAATTTTTGCAGGTAGAACCAGTCTTCTCTGCTGTTGTTGGCACCATTGGTTATAACCTGAGATCTGTGAGCTCCAGCTCTGGTGTCAGTGGACAGTTACTGACTTGGAGTCTGTAGGCATTCCTGTTACTCCCTGCAATTTAGGGGAGCAGTCTGAGTGTACCAACTGTAGGTTGAACCAAAAGCACAAACTACTTTTCTTTGTACCCATAAGACAAAGCATAAGGAAGATGCAGCTAGCACTAGTACTGAAAAAAATAAGAATAATTCAAGTTTAAGTGTGTCATATGTGCCCATGCTGAAATATGTATAATATATACTCATGTATAGTACATACGCATACATACATTGGCAAACATCTCATAATTCAGATACCAGATACTGGGAGGTAACTTATTGTTTTAAATCCATTTGTAATAACAAAATTTGAAGCACCTTGAAAATAATATTTTTGTGTACAGTGGAGGACACCACCAGGAGAACCAAGTCTCCTTTTGGAATAGTTACGCTCTGCCACCACCTTCTGGCTAAGCTTTGCAGCAGCATGTGGTATAGTATTTTTTCCCCAAGCATTAATTGTATTCTTAACAGCATGGGTTCTCCTAATTCTTATAACGTATTGAAAAGAATTTATTTTCTTTGAGTTTGTATAACTTCTTTGAAATATGTACTCCATTCTGAGTGTATACGGAGTCAGCTTTTGTGATAATGCTTCCAACAGCTGTTTTAATACATCTCTTTCCTTTTTCAGTTAGACATTTTATATAATCAAAGCCAGTAATGAAATTCCTGTTGTTGCTGCTGTTCAGTTTTGTGGTTTTTTTTTTTTTTTGTTTGTTTGTTTGTTTTAATCTGGACAATTATGAATTAACTTGGAAAAATCTGGTCCACAGATGCTTTAAAAAAAAAAAAAAAAACTGGATTAGTTCTTCACACCTTTGCTTCCCAAGCGATTTGCATCAAAGAGCCCACTTACTGAAAGTTACCCAGAAGGGATTTTTTTTTATTAACTAAATAAAAAGAAGTAGATACAAGATGTGGGATTACTCTGTATTTTATATTGAAAAATGTCTGTACTGATTATGGTTAGCTGTGTCCTGTTTAAAGTCCTTCAGTTTATTATCCTGCCATGGGGATTCAGAGTATTGAATTACCTTCGTGATTATACCTCCTGCCCCTGCAAAGTATATAAACCAAAATATCAGATCTAGACAGTTCAATTTTGGCCTCTATGGCTTTCTTCAAGGTTTCCAAGATTATTATTTTTCCCCTATAGAAACAATACTGAAAGTATGTGTAAATATTATGTTGGGAACAGTTCCACTGTTCTTGTTGTGTGTCTGTCAAATGCAAATTAGGAATTGCATATTCTTTCAGTAAATCATTAGATTTCTACTTGTGTTGTTTCAGAAATCAAAGAAATGTAAGTCAGCAGAATCAGCTTCCCAGCAAGATACCACAGAAGGTAATGAGTGTCACAGCTACAAATTATGTGTACTCTTAGGAGTCGTGAAATAGGTTGATGATTTCCTTTTTTATTTTACAGATGCTCCTGGTCCTTCAAAAGTCAAGAATAGAAAGGATTGTATCAGTTCCAGTTCTGGGGAAAAGAGGCAGATTATCTTCACCAAAAGTTCAGGTTGGTGATAATGCTTTGAACTAAATGTGAAAAAAGTGAACAAATAGTGCTGCTTTGAAAAATATCGTAGGAGAGATCCTTCTTTGTATTTTTGTACCAGAGTTTTCAGAAGCTACCTGGTCATTTCTTTTCTGACAGTAGGTTATTGCACGCTGTATGCATGAAGAATTTCTTAAGCTAGAACTTTTCCAAATGTGTGTGTTTTAAGTGTAGTCTTGTACATGATAACCCAGGTGTGAGTGAACAGAAGGAATTTTCTTTGGGCTTTTTCTTTACTGATTTATCCAACTTCATTCTGAAACTGATTACGCACTATCAGTTAAAAACTAGAGAAGATAAACAATTTTTAAAGTAATTTTCTTTAGTCCCTCTCATTTAAAAAAAATGTTAAAATCTGTTTGTTATTTTAACCACATCACTAGTCCTACTGTATTCGTTAGCTGCCCCATGCTACTTTGAAAGGCGGAACAGGAAGAACTGGGAATACAAACTTCTTCACAGCCTGTCTTAATTAATTGTCTTTCTCGGTAATAAAAGGTCAGCTCCTGTCTTCAAATGAGCCATGATGTTGTTCTTTTTTTCAAAGAACTCACTGTTTTGAACATATATCCTAAAGGCTGTCTTTTCAAGCTGGAGTAGGAAGCTTCCTCTTGAAGTTGAACAAAGTTCCTTGTTCAACAGAAACTGTAGTCAACTTTTTCTTAAAACGGAGTTTTGCTGTACCATCTGCAAAACTGGCAAGTGCTGTGATGATACCTAATGAAAATAGTAAACACTCTTAACCATACTGCATTTCTGCATTTTTCACTATGAAACAGGGCAGATTTGCTTGTTTATGTCATTCCAGTGTTGTTGTGCTTTAAGTTGGTGGGAACAGACTTAAACAAATACGATAAAAGATTCTTATTCACATAGTTATATAGTCAAGGGTTTGGTGTATCTATTTTTTTGTGTGAGGAGAATTAGTCGTTGTTTTCCTGAAGTTCAAGCAGTCAAAAAGTCTTTTATGCTGGTTTATTTCAGTGAAGTGTATTAAAAAGTCCCAAACTGATGACTTTTAGTCCTCCATTTTAGCTATCAATTTGCTATACTTCACTGGGAGCATTGAAATGTAACTTCAGGATGTACTGGTGTATCTACAGTAGTCACAGAATTTTCTAGGTTGGAAGAGACCTCAAGATCATCAAGTCCAACCTCTGACCTAACACTAACAGTCCCCACTAAACCATATCCCTAAGCTCTACATCTAAAGGTATGAATAAAATTGCCTGTCCTTTGGTGACTCTCTTTAGGTAGTATATGTTAATTCAGAAATATAAGAATAGGTGCGTTTTTAAAGGCAGTCTGAGGTTTCAAGGCGAGGTATTAAGCTGCATATATTACAGCCATAGGAAAAGTCAGGATAATTTGAAAACTCTAATTTTTCTACGCTTCATCACTTAATCATATATGATAAGCTGAGAGAATTTCTGTTAGAAATGTCTAACCTGCCACTTTCTGTTTTCATAAGGGCTAAGCTTTTAGACGTGCTTCGTTTGCAATTATTATAATTACTTTGGGTTGTTTAGGAACTTAGTAATTCTAATGACACTTAATGTATTTTTATTTTCCAATAATGTAAAGGAGAAAAATATGCGTTTTGAAATATCAGGTCATTGGTTTGTTTCTGACAGCAGTTACATTGACCAGCGGGGGAATAGGATGAGAGAGGGAAAATAAAGAAGAAAACATGGGGTGAGGAATGCCAGTAGCATAGGAATTAATTTGTGAACATGGCACCCTAAGGTTTCTGGACTTCCAGCATATGTATTCAGTCTTTCAAATCCAGTGTTTGGTAATTCTTTCCAGACAACTATTAGTGGCATTAAAAGCAGCATTCTCCAAATACAAAAAGGGTCTGACATACGATGCTTAAGATTGCATATAAAATTCCTATGACTACATGCAGAAATTGGTAAGTGCATTTTCAGACAGGCTCCCTACTAACTATTTACATGCAGTTGTGCCTGAATTATACTAAATATGTAGAGTTTCTGCAGACCTTTCTATGTTCATTTCTTTGCATGGGAGATTTGACACTTTTTAAAACACTGTCCTCCTACTTCAGAGAAGGCTGAATAGTCATTAAGAGTTCTTTTTTTGTAACAGTAGATACAACACTGAGAGAAATGGTGTCAGAAATGGAGGGATGGACACTTCCCTATCCCAGGTATACAATAATGTAGGTGATGCTGTTGGTCATGAATGACTTTGCACGGAATAAAGGGAGTAGATAGATTCCCTGGGGATAGTATGTCACAAGTTTGGCTTTTGCCATTTGATAGCTAATTTTCGAACAATACTTCAGGGTGATGGAATACTTTAATGTTTCTTTCTTAAGATTAGAGTTCAGAGCCATTTTTCATTTGGAGGAATAAATGTTGTCAGTACTGAATTACAGTGCGAGGGGTTTGCACAAGTAGGAAAGAATCACTCTCTCTTCAAGGTTTGTTAATGTATTTTGAGCATAAATTTTGTAAGCTAAGGACATGCTTGCTATTGAGTTCAATTATAGGATATTTTTGTGATAGCCATGAAAAATGTATGTACTCCATGTCTGTACACATAACTAGTAAAATAACAACAGTCTTAATAACAGCTCACAAGTGGAAAAATGTATGTTTTACTCTATTTCTCCAGCAGATAATGGAAGTTCATCTGTCCCAGGAAAAGTCACTAAGGCGGCTTCTACTACCACAAAGAGATCCATTGCAGACAGCGAGGAGAAATCTGAGGCATACAAATCTATTTTTACATCACACAGCTCAGCAAAACGTTCAAAGGAAGAGTGTTCCAATTGGGTTACTCACACAGCATACTGTTTCTGAAACAATGATGAGCCTGATTGTAATGTTCATTACTGCTTTCCTTCCCTAAGGCTTTTTCTGTACAACTCTAATACAGAACAGTTGTTGTAATCTGATGTTATCTGGAATTACTCAGTTCGCAAGTAGTTTATAAACTTATGAATAGCTAATGAACTTGTGTTAGTTGCAACTTTTGTTAAATAAGAAATAGATTACCAGAATCCATGTTGTATCAGCAGACCTCATTCTGAAATGATGGATTATTTACACAACTGGTTTTTTGTTCCCGCAGTTGGATGCTGTCATTCCTGGTCACAGTGTCTCAGTACTAGAAATGAGGATAAGAGGATATGCCTGCTGTCCTCTTCTGTTGAAATCTGCTGCAAATGTGTTTGAATTTTTCATTGTATTGGTACAGAAAGTCGGCCTTTTGAGACTTTCTGACAGTGAAAGGAGCAATAAGGCTTTCCTTTTGAAGTAACAATCCTTGCTCTCAGTGGAACTATTATGTTTCTTAAGGGGTCTGTAGGCACTTCCAAGTATTTACACATTTTGTTGGTATATATGGAAGCATTATGCCTGTACAAATGTTTGTACAAACAGCAAAATAGTTGTACAATATTCTTATTGTACATGTAATCTGCTTTTAATAACATATGTTCATAGTAAATCATTAGATATAAAGGTGACCTGTAATAATGATTTTTTGTTTTTCCAAAAAGGCTTGGGGGTTTCTTGGTGGTCGTGTTTGTAAAGCTAAAATGTATCCATATAACTGAGCTTTCGTTCTTCTGTTAGAGGGTCAGAATAGAGTGGAACACAAGTGTGAGTTTTCTTACTCTTCTGCTGAAAGAGTAAGGTTCTGTGTCATCTGTGAGGAGGAATTTGCCATTCTGGGCTGAATTGAATTCAGCAGCTTACTCAAAAATATTAATATTTATACAGGGAGAGAGAAAAACACGCCTGGTAACAAAATAGAAGCGGACAGATCTTAGCTGGATTTTTAGGGAGAAAATAAATATGGTATGTGCCATGCAAATCAGAAACCCACTGGTAGCCAGTGAAGGGAACCCTTCAAGGCTGAAGTTGCTCTCTGAGAACATCTCTCTTTCACTTTGTGGGCAACGGAAATGTGCGACTTTGAGAACATCTGTAGTACATGTTATTTTATTTTCTGACAATAAAATTCTCCGCCACAAACAACTATTTGACTGCTAACTGCTGGTTACGGGAAAATACAGCATGATAGTACTTCACTGAGTTTTGCTTTTATATCTGTGTTTTTTATTCCTGTGACTTTGATATAAATAAAACTTGCTCTTGTCATATGACCGTAACGCATCATGTTCAGTTGAACAGCCACACAAATGCTTATTTTGTTAATGTTAGAACATAACTTTTTGTGGTAGTCATTGTGTAATATCCTAGGCTTTCGTTTAGCCCTTTTATTCTTAGCTTTTCCCAAACACAGGAATCCTGCTAAAATGTTTGTTCCATAGCAATCTGTTAGCGGTTGAATATTTGAATCCAGTACCATCTAGATGAAATGACCAGGGAGAGGGACAGATGCTTTTCACCTTTCTTTATTCCTCTTCAGAGAAATAAGAGCTGCTTTTATGATCTTAACTCAAACTAACAGAAGAGAAATGCAGAAAGTAGGAGGCTTTTAAAACCACTGCATGATGTTGCATTGTTACCTTCGTGTGTGCAAATAATTATGCTCATAATTTATTTTGTAAAGTGTCCCCATTTATATTGGCAATAATTAATTGGAAATTAAAACGCTGTGCTTATTTGCATAGGTGGTCTTCGTGATTCAAGTGTGTTGAAAGAAACTGGTAGGACTTTATTAATTTGATAGGTGTAAGAAGCCAATGTTTATTGGCTTGTTGTAGAATTTGTATGGCGGTGAGCATTTTTGTTTTCCAAAGATGTGAATGCATATATCCATCACATCAAACAGTTTGAGGTTCACTTGAGCTTCCAGGAAGCAAACAGATGCACTTTAATAATTATTATTTATATGCATGTATAGTAATTGGCTTTGTTCTCCCTCTTTTGTGTTCTTTTCCTGTTTGTTATTATCCTTTATTATTAGTTAGTTAACGATTACAAGGTTACTGCACTAAAATATATACCATAGCCATCCCTTTACTTGCAGTCTAATTCTGTTTTGACAATACAAGTTGGTCTTACTAGTATTTTATAGGAGTGCATTTTTCTTTCATTTAAATCAGTTATAAATCTTTAGGGAAATTAATGGAGTTACCTTAATGCTTTTGATTTAGCTGTTACTTTGCTAAAGAACATGCAAAATATAACATGCAGTGTTGCTTCCTCCCTTTTCTTCATAGGATATTAGGGCAAGCCCTGCCTGCTGACTTGGTAACAAACCTTTCCTGCTCTTTGGGGTATGACTGACATATTTTTTTCCATCTGACCTGCTCATCTATTAAAATAAGTTTACAACCTCCATGATTTGGTTAGTATACTGATTCTTCCTATACGCTTAGGTGTATTTTCTGGAATTTATAGTTTGCTATGCCCCTTCATTAGGAAGGATTTTGTTTGGTAGGTTACCATCCTGGCTTTGTGGACGGAGTTCTTAAAATGTTTATGGTTTATAGAAGTGTTGTCAGTGACTGATGAGGTCTTTTCCTTCCCTTTACAAAAAACAGCTGTGAAGGAATGTGATATATTGTTGGCATGTGATGCAATTCATTGCCACAATTGACTTTTGTTAATGTAAAATAGAGGAGGAAAAAAATGACACTTCTGTTGTTGGCAGGCTGGGTTAGGCAGTTGAGACTGGAACGTTGACTTGGCAAGTTTTAATAGATTCAAGCAAATAGTTTGCTGGAGGATGTTTGCTTTGTTGTGGCTTTCTTTTTGTGGGGGAGGGCAATTTAATTTTCTTTTAATGTAGGTGAATTTGAATGTTGGTGAAAGTTGAAGACTGCACAAGTCCAAAACCTTCTATATTTTTTGAGATGCCACATAAGTCTACCACAGCATTGCATCCATGTCCCTCTGTTCTGAGGCATTCACAGAACTGTTAGTTCTGTTTCCATGAAGTTCAAGTCTTGGCCTTTCTTCTGAAGAGCCTAAAAAGGATCCAATTAGCATCAGTTGTATAATAGGGGGATTTTTGCGTGTGAGTGTTGTGGAACCTGCCCACTGAGAATTGGACTGAAATTCAACAACTGCCTTCACGTAGCCTAACAGTCATACACTGGTAATGAAACCTGGCCTGATACGCACCGGTGGAAAGGGGCTGTAAAGCTCTGTATCCTGTTCTACAGTCCTGTCAGCTGTCTTTCTGCACACTGGCATAGCGTTCAGTACTTTCACTATTTGAACCTGAGTGCTGTACCTTTATTCCCTAGTCACCCCAGATCAGATGCGGTATTTCATGCTGTCTTACAGGAGATCCTGTGAACCTTTTCCCCTTGTCCCCAGTGACTCTTAACAGCACCAGGTGCTGTGAGGCAGCCTGCAGCCTCCAATGTTGTGGCACAGCTACGATGCACTCCTGCAGCTCGTAAACCAATTTGTGGCCCCTGTGCACTTGGAGATCTGGGAAGAGGAGTAGAGGAGCAGGCACTGTGCTTTCTGCCTTTGTAGAGGACAACGAGCTTTGCATACGGAGCATCTCGGAGCTAAAAGAGGTGAGTTTGAGCTGGGTTTGTCTGTCCTGGCTCCTGCACATTGCAGTAGAAGGTGAGTTCTGTCCTTGGTTCCCATACCTCCAGTACTTGCATTCCTTACACATCTCCTGACCTGACCACAGCTCCTTCCCTTCCATGTTCACCGGCAGTTGGGCTGGAGGTGTGTGCTGATGCGCTCGCTGGCAGGTAGCTGCTCAGCTCTGCAGCCTGTCCTTCTGTAAGGGCACTGCTCTTGGAGGCCTTACCTCTCCAGCCATCTTTTCTGTGAGACCTCAGTAAAAACAGTGCGTCTTCAAGGCTGTATATCTCTGAGTCTTAGCTCAAATCAGGCAATGATTTATAATGCTGCTGAGAGACGGGAGGGTGTAACTGCCTTAAATCTCTAAAAAATTAAAATCCTTTAGAGAAGAAGCATGCCTACACACATGACCAACAACCATCGGGAAGGCAGAGTGGAAGAGGAAGAATGAGTGGTATCTGTGATGCAAAGATTAGAATTTAGTGATGTGCTGCTAAAAAAAAAAAAAAAAAAAAGCTGTTAGTGAATAATAAAGGGACACGGTTCACTCTGTAAGGGTATTTAAAACTATTTCTCTCAACCCTTTTTTTAGAAGTAATCGTAGAATTATCCTCTGTAATGGGAATAAGCTTAAGAGGTGTACAGTGGGAAAATGCATGCCATTCGCTAAGACGGGATTTTACTGGAACCTCAGACAGAGTCAGTCTCCAACTTCCATGCCATGAGATCATCACATGCCTATCAAATTGACCAAAAAAAAAGCTCTAAGTATTCTTCTCTTTTAAACATGATGTTTGTTAGATTAAAATATTTCTTATTAATGTCCTATTATTAGCTAAACTGAATGAACACAACTGCCTTTAAGTGTCCCGTCTTGCTTGCTTTGCAGCCTAGACGCCAGTTGCAGTTGGTATACTTTGTTCAAGATTCAGAACTGCAATGACCCTGCCAAATAGTTTCTTAGTTGCATTTAAAAATAAAAGGGCTGTTTATACATTACAATCCACAGAGGGGCTGAAATCAGTATGTCCTAAGATGAATACAAATCATAGACAAAAAGTGTTTTGTTGGAAGGCTTCACAAATATGGAACTGATTACTGCTAGACAGCGCAGATTTCCTTCTGTAAGATGGAACTGATATAATTCCTTCCTGACAGCTAGAAATTATAATTGGGTTGGTTTTTTTCTGTGTTTTAAACTTCACCAACCTTCAAAATGAGCAAGAAGGATGGAATCCTAATCCATCTGCAGTTGATGGGAATTCTGCCCGTAAGCCAGGATCTTCATCTAAATATCCATCCAACTGCCCGGTTAGTGTGGAGGTACTGCTAACAATTTCATAGCTGTGGTTTTGTCAAGCATTTAACTTTGTGTGGATTAAAATATCTCTTACAGGTCAGTGACAGAATTCAATTTGCAAATTGACCACAGATCTTTTTGGGGAGAAGAACCAATTTCACTATGACATTAAGTAAAATGAAATTCCCTTTTAAAAATGCTGCCCTAGCAGCTCTTTATACCACATCCAGCAAGCATCCAGCCTTTGTGTAGTATTTGTCAGCATCACATCTCTAAGAGTTTTTCTCAAAAGTCAAGGGCACAAGTTAGTGAAAAGCAAACCCTTTCCCTTGTAGGAGCGTTCATCTGTCAGACTGCACCGCTGCTTTTTCATCCAGTGTTCCCTCCTTCCCTCTCATGTGCCTCCTTTGTTTCTGCTGCTTACAGAAATCAGGCCGGTGCTCTGCTTAATGGTTATCAGCAGAGTGGGGAGTAGGAATGATCAGGGTGACGGGGCTCTGGCTTTGGGTCCCTGATTGCTCGTTTGGGCTGGTTTGCATTCGTTAGGCAGGCAGGCTGCCTCATCAGGCTGAACTTTCTCCATCTTCCCGGCAAAGTCCTAACTCTGAGTCACGATAGGCTCAGGAGCCATGTCTCATTGCTGGATGGATTACTTATTTTGCTACCTGTGGGGCAATTTTTAAAGAGCAGGGTTGTTTTCACAGTAGAGAACATCAAGGTGTCCAATCTGACCTTCCTTTCCTTGTCACTGGCAAAGACACATCTCCCTCCTCCTTCTCTGATGCTGGATGGATGTCCAGTCTTTCACTCCCTCCTCTGCCATGTGTTTCCCCACTGTATGAGGTTGTCTTAAGACTTAATTGTTACATTCAGGGACACCAGATGTCCGTATTAGCAAACAGCGTAATTTGTAAACAGAAGACGTGAGGAATGCTTTTCCGTGGGCTGACTTGACTCTGGAAAGAAATATGTTGTTAGGTGTTAGATGAAAATAGAAACAATTTGACAGTGTAAGTTTTCCTAGCAGTTATAAATGTCATATTTTTATTCCATGAGTTTCCCTTTTTTTAATTAAAAGTAATTCAGTGGAACCACAGAGCATCCACTTTGCAGCGATAAGTGGTTTTTGCCATGTTAGCTTTGAAAGGGCTGCATTGAACGGGATGGGTGTAGCTTTCTTCAACTTGCCTACAAAGCTAAAGAAATGCAAAGCAGCTTATTGCTCAATTATGCTGACTTTAGCAAACTCGTAGGACAAATTAAAAAAAAGAAAAGGGAATATCTAGTCTCAACCTGGATATTTAATGGGTCCCAAAATGTGCTGAACTCTTTAGTCTAAATGGGCTCTTTAGTGTGGTGTCAAATAAGTTAAAAAGCGAGGGAGCTTTATAAAGCTTGCTTCATTGTTTAAACTTGTTTAACTCATGTTAAGGCTAATGTACATTTATTCAGACTGACAAAGTGCTGAATTTACACAACAGGGATAGTAATAATTAGGTCAGATACTTTTTAAATGGCAATGGGGGAGTGGGAATACTTGACTCTTACATGCTTATGAATGGAAATGATTATTAGCTCTGACTGAGGCCAGCCACAATACACGCATATGCCCTGCGCACCCCCCACCCCCAACAATTCCCCTTCCATGTCCACTGCTGCTGGTGCCCTGTCCTCCTGTCCTCCTGTCCTCCTGTCCTCCTGTCCTCCTGTCC